>NW_020955421.1:513019-610164 GCF_003031625.1 Empidonax traillii | reverse complement strand
AGAAAAATACAGTAGATATTTTATACCTTTAGTACCGGGCTGTTTGCATCACAATGGTTTCTCATATATTAATAATTCTTTTGGCAGTAACTTCCTTTGATGTGCTTCCTTTCTTTCACTATTATTTGCTATATCTGTCAATCATTATTTTGCATGGTTTCAGATAAATGACAAAACTAATAATTTTTTACAGACACAGATATGAATAATGTACAGATTCAACCATGATTCTGAAAAAAACTGTTTGCAGGCAGATCTCGATATCAATACATAGTGCTGCTTGTTTGTCTGGAATGGGGAGTGTAATTTACGATATATCTCCCACAATTCTTTGAAACTTATGAACACTATGGAATACTATTTATCATTGCTGTACAAGCTACATTGTCAAATACAGTAAAAGAAATTTTAAGTAAAGAGACAGTCAAAAGACATTTTTTTTCCTCAGTAGCTTCTTGAAGTATTTCCCAAGTATCCAAGAGAGCTTTCATATTGCCCTGAATCCCTAGTTTCAGGATTTAAATTTTAGTTTAACCTAATTCTAGGCAGCACAGTTGTCTACAAGAAAACACGTACTAGACTCAAGCAAAAATTAGAGAACAGGAGCAGAGGTGATTGGGTGTGAGGTAATTTTATTTCTATTTCACAAACAATGAAGATGCAGGAAAGAGGCTGAAACATCAATTCTTTCATAATTATTTCAAAGAATCACAGAATCAATTAAGTTGGAAAAGACCTCTGAGATCATTGTGTCCAACGTATGACCAAACACGATAGTCAACTACACCGTGGCACTGAGTGCCACATTCAGTCTTTCCTTAAACGTCTCCAGGGATGGTGACTCCACCACCTTCCCGGGCAGCCCACTGCAATGTCTAATCACCCTTTCTGTGAAGAATTTCTTCCTAATGTCCAATCTAAACCTCCCCTGGTGCAGCTTGAGGCTGTGCCCTCTTGTTCTGTCACTGGTTGCCTGGGAGAAGAGACTGACCCCCACCTGGCTACAACCTCCTTTCAGGCAGCTGTGGAGTGATGAGGTCCCCCCTGAGCCTTCTCCAGGCTGAACATCCCCAGTTCCCTCAGCTGCTCCTCACAGGACTTGTGTTCCAGACCCCTCACCAGCCCCACTGACCTTCTCTAGACTCACTCCATCACCTTAATGTCCTTTTTTGAAGTGAGGGGCCCACAACTTATAAACAAGCTCGTTTTATCTGCTCGACAGAGCTGAGCCCTATGAGTGCAAACGCTTGTAGGGCTGAAACGTTTAAATGTTTCATAGCACCACTGGAGAAACAATTTGTGAGAAATACACCTTTTGCTTTTTTCTCCCTCATTTTCTTTATTTACCCAGTAAGGGTTTAATTAATACACTCAGGCCTCGCCCACGGCAGGCATTCCCCATTCCGAGCGCTCTCGCTGCCTGCCCGCGCCGCAGGAGTTAACGCGGAGTCGTTTGGCCCCCGCCGGGCGCCGTCGCGGGGAGGGCGGTGCGGCCCGGCCCGGCATGGTCGCCGCCGGCGGGGACAGCGGGAGCAGCGGGACGGGGCCCCGGCAGCGCGGGATGGCCGGCGCCGGCGAGGACGGGGAGAGCGGCGAGGAGAACATCCTGTACGACCTGCTGGTCAACACCGAGTGGCCTCCGGAGACGGAGGTGCAGGTGCGTGTGGCCGCGGCGCGGCCGCGGGCGGGGGAGGGGACCGGCCACGTCGGCGCGGGCGGGGACGGGGACGCGCCCCGGGGTCTGCGCGGCCCTGGGGGCGCGCTGAGACCTCCAGGGGCCTGAGGGGCACAAAACGTGTCCCCGCAGCCGTTCTGCCTTGGTCGCGCTTTCCTGTCACTTAATTCCCGCCCAGGTCTGTGCCTCCGGGGGTGCCCTGAATTGTCCCTTTCTCATTGAACACGTATGTCAGGTTTTACTGTTGAGCTGATACGAGGAAAGCTATAGTAAGGGAAGTGCAGGTCTCATCTCTGGAAACTGTTGCACAGAGAGCTGTGGAAGCTGTCCTGGTCAAAACAGCATCTTCACTGAATTTACCCTGCATGAGAAGAATTACATTTTTCTCTCGACTTGTATAACAGAGCGATTGCATCAGCATTTGCAGGAGTGGTCTAAAAGGCAAAAGGGTATCACTTTGTCTCTACAAGGCACACAAATGGATGTCAGAACTTAAGAAATCAGAATACGTGTTATTGTACTACAAGTTCTTGGTTGTTTTTAGCTGTTCTTAATGGGCCAGTGGAAAAGCTGAGAAGCACTTTCATCTTTCCTTTTTCATCTTTTCCCCTGCAGTGTGCTGAGCTAGCGGCCTCAATGTCTGCTCTTGTCTGGTTTGGACATAGAGAATGCAAACAATGTGGGTTTATTTCTTTCTTATAGTGGCTTTCAAGTCCGCTGAAACAACTGAAGTTAATGTATTTCCATCCACAAGTCATTTATGGAAGTATTTTAACAAAGCTTTACGCTTAATGAGAACATCTGAACAGGAAAGATGCAAAAGCAACACAGGTGGAAGAATTTATTTGTTAATAATTACTAGAACCATGCTAATAACAATAGATATGGATGGTTGGAAAGTACGATTGCAGTGTTAGCAATTACTAACTTAGTAGGTTGTTCATATACGTAAATAGACAGTTACACTTATCTTTATTTAACTGCATTTTGAGAAATGGTAAATTGTCCTTGTTTCTTGTAATACATGAAAGCAATTTACCTTTCTGCAAACCATGAGGAGGACTTAGGTGTGATAGCACCAGACTGTGGTTCCACAACTGCGTTAAGGGGGCATATTTTTGACAAGTATCCTTTCTCTTTTGCTGCCATTAGTGTTCTTGAAGTTGTATGGTAGATTGATTAAAGAACTGATTAATCTGAGTAACAGGTATGTTGTTTCATCTCCTTTTGTTGACTAGTCCCTTGAGTACTCATGTGGGTGCCAAGGGAGATGTGAATATTATGCCAGTCAAAGCTGAGTGAAATGTGACAACATCTCTTCAATGGCAGCTGCTGGGGATGCCTGTTTAAAGTGATTGTGTAATCAGTCTGAGAGTCCTTATCTGCCCTGGTAGTCAGAATTTGTAAGCATTGCAGAATTCTGCTTGTCAGCTTCAGCAAATGGTATTGACTATTTTAAACTTGATTTTTCTTGCCTATTTATTTTATTTTCATGATAATATCTATTTTGAATGGCAGAAATAAGAAGGCTTGAAAATATTATGCTATGTATTTTGTTTGGATTTACATTCTTGAGGACTATTAGTAGCCAAGGATGCTTCTGATAGTCTGATAGTTTTTTACCTTTTTAGTGGGAAATGGATTTTAAACTGAGAATCATAGGCAAACAGATGATTTTGTCAGTATGAGTCAGATTTTGCCTTAAGATGTCTTAACCTAAGATATTACTTAGGCGATTTTGGCTTTCCTTTTGGAACATCTGTCCCTTTGAATCAAGGTTTATTCACACTTTTCAGAAAAACTCACAGAACACTTCCTACCTTGTAGAACTGAATTTTTTGGAATAAGTGAGGTGAGAAATAGTAGAAAGGGAAAGGAAGTTGAATGCTGCACTGGGAAATGAAATGAAATGTCTTCTTTTGCAGTAATCTAGGCTACAAAGCAACACCTTAAACTTTCACATGTCTCTATTAACTTTGTTTTGTTTTTCCATTACCTCATTTGGGATGATTCATTTTTAATTGCAGAGTGTTGAGAACTTACATATCTAATTGTGACCCTTGGAAGATGAGTCCTATGATGAAGACATAAAGTCATGTTAAATTCGAGACTGATAAAACTGGCATGGATTTCGTAGGTTTGACCCCCAAATTAGCTGTAATTTCAGTTTTTGTTAGTGTTGTCATTCACCTGTATTGAGTTTAACAATAAGAATTTCTTTTTGGAGGGTTGGGGGGAGACAGGAGGATATAACAGTTATTTGTGAAGGAAACATGCAAGGGCCTGACTATGCCAGTGGAGAGCGTGGTGTGGAAATCAAGCAATCTGTATTCAGTATAGTGAAGTGATTATATATTATCCACTGTTTGAGGACCCTGAAATGTATGAAGAGAATAAAAGTAATTACTGAATAGTTAATTAGTGAAAGCAGTGAATGAGGCAGTGGCAGTGGACAAATTTGCAAGTGACAACTTGTGAAATCATTTGTGGAAATACAGGCTGATTGAACTTTAACTTTCTTTTTTATCCAGTCTGTATTTGCAAATGTATTTCTTGGCTCTGGGAGGCTCTTTCATTGTAATCTAATGTTTTGAGACTTCCCCAGTACCCCCTCCCAGTAAGCTTGCAGAGTGTGCAAGGAAATCCAAAACTAAGTGAATCTTGTCAGCAGGAAAGTACATTTTATTTCTGGAATGCTGTAGGGAGGGAGAAGTTGGAAGTTTATCCAAATAGGAATGAATTAAAAAAGAAATATAGCAGATTTAGTAGTCATTGCTGTTGCTGAGGTGATAAGAATATATTATAAAAAATAAAATCCAGTTCTTCAGAGTATAATAGTAAGTCAGTTTTTGAGGAGTTTAAGATGTATGGAATAGAAACCTGTAGTTAAGGCTCAGAAGCATACACCTTGAATATTCAAAAAAATTCTAAAGAGATATAAGCAATTTTGGGAAATGTTTTTACTATGACCTTTTCTTAATCCAAAAACTTTAACAAGCTCTGCTTTTAAGGTTCCCTAGGAAATTGCATTTCTCCCTGAGGTACTAGGAGAGCTGTAATAAATAATTTATGCTCTCACTTATTTTACTGTAATGCCTTGTTATTTCCTGAATGTGGAACATAATCTGTTACTACAACTGTGTTTGCTTCTTACATGCTGTGAGGTGACAACCTGGTTATTTGAAAGACTATTTATGGATTGCAAACTTTGCCTGCAAAACTAATCTTTACTTCAATAACTTAAACTTGGGAGCCCACACACTTTTAAAAAATTTTTATTTGGACATACTTCAAAATGTTGATAAATTTATATGTCTTGCAGTGTTTGCTTCTCTATAACTTGGTGAAGTCTGAGTATTTCAGTTATCAAGTGAAATCTGCTCTATGTATTCTATACTGAAGGGAAGAGGAATTTCATTCATTACCCGCTCTGATGCTCAGCTTGTGGTGCTCTAATATTTTCATTAGAAAAGTATAAACATGACTGCTTATTTTGAAGATGTGTGATTCCTTCCTTATTGGTTATCTTTATCTTCTCAGTTTCATATCTTTTTTCTGCTTTCTTACTGACAAACAACTTTATCTCGTCTTATAGCAAAAAATACACACCCTGTGTTGTTTTCTGTTTCTTTTTTCTGTTTTTGTAGAGGTGCTTTCATTTAGATATTGAATGTAGTTGTTCCTCTTTGCCTTAAGTAAAACAGGATTACTGGTAAGGCTTTGTGAGATGGTATATGGAGTAGAGCACCCATGTTACCTAGTATAACTTGATTTTTTTCACAAATTCTTTCTTTTGCTTGATGTTTCTGAAACTCTCATGTGCAATCTTTATGTACCTTAGCAATTAGATATTAGCATAATATGTTGAGCACCAAGTACTTTGACTTCTGAGCAGATCAATCTGGCATTAATTTGGCATAGAAGGAATGATTTGTAATACCTTACAAGAGGACATAATCAGAAGTCAATGTCTTTTCTTACTACTTAAAGATGGAGGCAGAGCTGAATCAATAGACAGTCTGTAGCACAGTTTTGTTTATTGCATTTTGGCATTTATATTATTTGGCTTTATAGCCTGCTTTAGCTTATGCAGTTAAATTACTCACCATATAAAGATGTGAATAATAGAAAATACATGAGGAACTTGTAGGCTAGGAGGCAGATTTAATCTCTGAATTTATGTATGAATGTTGTATTTAAGTTAAAATGTGTGATATAGTGTCTGATCATTATTGTTGTAATTGCAGCCAAGAGGCAACAGAAAACATGGTGCATCATTTATCATCACTAGAGCAGTTACAGGTAAATATGACTTGTTCTTACTTATTCATGACTTCCAAGAACATGTGGATTACTTGTAAATTTTACAATTTCTGCCCTTGTAATGGAAGGACAATTTCTGTCCATTGTAATGGAAATAGGGTGCAGAATGTGTTTTCGGGAAGATGTTTTCTCATTGTCAATATTGGCGTTTTATTTTTATGTCAATTTTGTGAGCTTTCTTGTCTCCATTAGTTTGTTGGGGCAAACTAATAAACCATACTTCTAAGAACTTAAGCTTTGTGTTTTGCAAAATGTTGTTGAGTCTTTCCTTTTTTTTCTCTACTAGCTCTTGAACAGGGCTCTTCACTTGTTAGTTCTATAAGGAAAATTTACATTTTGATTATATTACATTGTATAAGCTAAGTGTTCAATGGCAGTGACTGAACTGCATTTTCATCCAGTGGGAATTTCTCTTAGGATTTCCAAAAATGCATTGTGGTTTTTTTTTCTTTTTTTTTATCTGCCATTTGCATTTATTGTAGCATGAGAATTTCTGTAAGCTGGAGGGTATTTTAAGATCACTAGAGATGTAATTTTTACCTCTTTTTATTGTAGGTCCTGCATTATTTTTGCTTCGGTACCTCTGGTACAGGTAGGTTTGATGAGAATGTTGCTTAATTTTTCTATTTGGCAATATTTTTATATCCATCAAAAGATTTGATGGAAAGTAATTCTTAACGAGAGGAAAGTTGAACACTTCTTTAAGAATATTGTCCAAGCAATGCTTAGAGTAGTCTCTTTTCATAAATTAAGTTGTAACCCCTTAAGTTGCAGCTGAAGTGTATCTAGAAAAGAACTGGTGTGTACTAGTTTGACTTTGTACTTTTATCAGAAACTGAAGTAAACTTGCAGTTGGAATTTCATCTTTCTCCAAAAACATATTTGTCCTCCCCACTCCCAACTGTGATATTGCAAGTGAAGCTGTTTTGTTTTTTTCTTCTTTTTTTTTTTTTCTTAAGCCCCAAGGACAAGTATGATGGCATGACGGCATTTGCTTCCTTTGGAGTAATAATTTTGAATTTTTTTTCCTTGACAATTCAAGCTGTCATACAAAAAGCTTGATAACTACTTGAGCAGCACTCATGCCATTTATAAATTTTGGGTTCTGGTTCAAAAAGTGATTTAGTGGTCCCAGAAATATATTGAGGTAAATAAAGTGTTTCTGGAGAATTTCAGCTCTGTGGTTATACTGCTCTGTTTGTGCACTTAGCAGGTTTAAAGATATCAGTTTTCCCATTGAAAGGATATTCTGTTGGTTTTGAGATATATGGAAAGGGACATTTATGTGGCTTCCTGTGAAACAATACTGTACTTGAATTTGGCAGGGAATCCTGTTTTGCCTATTGCTGGTGTCCTACTCTATTTTTGTGCACCTATCTCTCCCGCTTTTTTTGGGAGGAGGTGATATTTATGGGCGTCATACTGTCATGTAAGTCTAGTTATGAGGATTCAGTTGTAGAAAGAATTAAATTATTTTTCTTCCCTTTCTTCCGTAGTCATTTAAAGTCTAATTTCAAGCTTTTATAATTGTTTCTAGTTGCTATTTTCATTTATTTAATAAAAGTATTTTGGAGGGAGCTCGGGAGGCCTCTAGTTTAAAGTCCGGCCAAAAGCAGAGCACGAAATTCAGATTGGGTTTCTTAGGGCTCTGTCCAGCAAGGTCTTGAAAAGGATAAAGGATGAAGATCCCAAAGACACTCTAGTCAGCCTGTTCTAGTGCATGTCTGTCTTCATGGTGAAGTAAGGTCTTCCTTATGTCAGTTTGGAACCTGTTTTAGAATCATAGAGACATTTAGCTTGGAAAGGACCTTTACAATCATGGAGCCCAACTGTTAACCCAGCACTGCCAATTCCTCCAAAGGGTTGATCATATTTTCCTGCCGTGCACCTCAGTTGCTCCCATCTTCATGGTAATCTTCTAGGTATTAGACAGTCTCCCTGAAGCCTTCTCTTCTCCAGGCTAAACATGTACAATTCCCTCAGTATCTCCTTGTAGGGCAAGTGCTTCAGTCCCCTAAGCCTCTTTGGTGGCCCTCCTGTTTACTGGTGTTCTTCGTTTAATGAGTGTCCCAAAACTGGCTGGTGACCAGGGTATAAAGAGTGATGAGTAAATAATCGTTTCCCTCATTATGTGGTTTTGTTCTGTTAATACAAACAAGGCTGCTGTTACCCTTTGTCGTTGGCAGGGTGCAGTGTTGATTCATGTTCAAATGCTAAAAACACACAGGTGATGGATGGTTGCCTTAAAGCTAAATTGTCTGGTTTGTATATCTCAGGTACTGCTTTTGTTAGGTGTATGTTCTGATTTAGCCTAATGTTTTTGGTGTTTCAGCCCTGCAAAGTTTTCTCTGCCTGCTGGACTGGTTCGTCTCGTTAGTAAGCAGATCAACTGGCACCTCGTCCTTGCCAGGTAACCAGCTCTCATACTTTTCCATTTTTTTATGATAGTGAATGTATTAATGCTGCTTCTCTCTCCCCCCCCCCATCCCTGCTGGTAACCATGCTCAGTTAATATTGTACTGATGTCATGTTATTCTTTTTGATCAAGAAAAATACTGGAGGCTTTCACAGGTAGCTCTGTGAAAGAAAGCTCAGTCTGCTGACTAAGGGGCTCCCAGCTGCTTCCCTTCAGTTAATGCTCCTCAGCTCAGGCCTATCTGGCTTTTGAGGCGAAGTTATTTGCAGCGCAGTTGTTCTCAAACTCAGGTCCTGAATTTGGTTCGTTAAAGACCTGAAACTTGGCACGATATATAATTTTAAAGTAAGCAATTTGTATTTGTGGAAGGTGAATGCATACCCTCAAGACTTGTGTGCTATTGCGTGTACAGAGAAGTGGGAGTTCCAGTGCTAGAACCAGCTGTTCTGCAGTAATTTTAGCAATATCAGTAAGGTCACTGGCTTTTAAAAATAAGTATAAATATATGCAGAAAAATGATTCAGTGGTATGAAGGTACTATGGAAGGTTTTAGTTTATGTTGTGTGTTCGGTACAAAGACAGGAGACCTGCTCCTACTGAGACTGCATAACTTACTGAAGTATGATAGTTGTTTATTACAGATAAAGCAATACATAGTTTTGGACGTTGCTGTTGTAAAATTATCCATAAGCAGCATCAGATTCTGACCTCCCTTGCAGTGAGATTTTAGATATTGTTTCTGTTTTCTTAGTGCTACTGGAAAAGAGTGCCAGATGGATTTCAGTGACATGAAGGGAATCTCATAGAACTGATATTTTCTTTCTGCTAAAAAAATTGGTATTTCCCAAATAATTTTCTTGATTTATGAAAGAGGCAGTTTATATCTAACCTTGCAGAGAAGCACCTAGGACTGATGCATATTCTGTAAGGAATGGACTTAAAATGAACTTTCAAACCTCTTATTTTCTCTTTCAGCAATGGTAAATTGTTGGCAGTTGTTCAAGACCAATGTGTAGAAATCAGGTAACTTAGTGCTATCTATTGCTTCATGAACACAGTTGTGGAATCCTGAGAAAGTGTTTCTAGTAATTTACTAAATGTACTTTTAAATATTTTTCTGCATTTTGCAGTATTATATAATGTGAAAGTTATCCATGGAATAATCATAAAAGCAGAAACCTTCTGGTTGTCTTAGTTCTCAGCAATTCCACATTAAAAAAACAAAACCCATTCTTAATCTCCCCTGTTATAAATATTATAGGTGTCTATAGGTAAATATCTCTCACTCCCTCTCTCTGTTTCAAGATGTGAAAGAAAAACAGTCAAGATGCTCTGAAATACTCAACACAAATCACGGTCTTTTTAACCTTTGCCTCTCTGTCCCCTCTAGAAATTCTCCCCTAACAAACAGGACAAGAAGCCAGTATTCTTCTCTGGAGAGTAGCTGGCGTGTATAATACTTCACCTTATTTTACAAGTAGTGTGGATTGCCATCAAGACTGATGCTTTCCCTTCTGCTCTCTAACAAGCAGCTCTCCTTTGCCAGTTCAAGAGCACATTTAGCTGTAGAACAGATCTTGATTGAGTGTGTTTACTTGCTTCACAAAAATCCATTTGCTAGAAGGTCAGACCTTCTATTTATATGTAAAAGAAGCAAGTGTATGAAAATTGTTCAATCAAAAGTGGTGTGAACACCATAAATGTCAGCTTACAGACTATAAAATAAATCTTGTTTCAACTGTATTAATGTAACTATATTCTTGCATTGTTTCTAAAATTGTAACCTAGAGAATACTGACTAGTTTTTTTTTCTAAAGTTATATGAAGTGCTGAAATTTTGCTATCCTATTTTGAACAGCATTACAAATAAATGAGGGATGTTAGTATTTATGCAGTGGGAGGAGGGTGTCTAAAATACTGTTGTTAGTTACTGTAACTGCCTAAGGGTGAAGGCTACTATCTGCTTTTTTGAATACGTTGAATACGTTTTGAATAGTTGAGGTGTGCAGGCCTTTGAATTGAATATTTTTCTAGTGTTCTGATTATTATGGAAAGTTGGATAGTGTTTTTTCATATTTAAATCCATATGAGTCTTTTTTTCTGCAGGTCTGCAAAAGATGACTTTGTATCCATAGTTGGAAAATGTCAAGGTATGGCGATCTCTTCGTGCTTACTTAGTGTCATCATTGTTAAATGGTGATGTTGGTTTACTTTAATGATAATGTTGTAACTTCTTATAAACCATTGCAAAGAATCTCGCAATAATTTTGCTTTGTGACTGGCTCCATTACCCTCCCTCTGCCTCTGCTTTTCATGATGATTAACATATGAAACCTGAATCTGAAATTAAATGATCGTTAAAATTAGTGGGTTTAGGAGACATGAGTGACTTTTCTTTTTTGACCCTCCTTTGAAATAAGCTTGTAATGCAGGTGTAGGCAACCTGCATTTTTTTGATGCAACTGACTTTTTGTTCTGTTTACAAGATTGTATTTATATTTCACTTTTATTAATTAACTTTATTCCTTTCTCACAGTACCAAAGGATCCCAACCCTCAGTGGAGGAGAGTGGCATGGAGTCATGACTGTATGTTGCTTGCTTATGCTGAAAGCACTGGAACAGTCAGAGTGTTTGACCTGATGGGTAGCGAGCTTTTGGTCATTTCACCGGTATGTGCTCTCTCAGATTAAGTATTAGTATAGTAGAACTTCTTTTAAGAATCCTGCATAATTTCCACTCTTGGACCTCTTTAAAATCATGACTTATATTCCTAAATATTGCTGTGAATACAATGCAGAAATGGACCATAAAAAGCTTAACTATAATATATCCATCATATGATCAACAGAAGACGTGTAGCCCTCACAACAGCACAGAGGGCTTGTTTTACATCTGTCTTGCAGTTGTGGTAGATCTGCAAGTACATTGGATAGTGAAAATATAGAATCACCTAATTAGTGTGTGTGCAAATAATTAGAATTAGTATTAATAGATCTGCATTTCATATACAGACTCAATTATAAATCCAGAAATATTGCTGCTAGAGCAACGTGAGGAATTTTTTTTGCTTGGTATGATCGTAGATAATTGTTGTTGACAGACCCCACATAATATATTAACTATTTTATATGTTCAAAGGTTGTATTAAACTGATTTGTGAAGGTGACTGAAATGTATTAGTATGTTGTCTTTGTGGACTTTATAGTATTAAAATTTCTTTAAAAGAAAGATAAAAGGAAGTGTATTTAATATTAATACAAACCATAAAGAGTTTTATTTTTTAATACAGTATAGTAAATTTAACTTCCTAGTTCTTTCATTAACAAAGACACTTTTTTTAAAATCTCCTTTCTCTCTCAATGTCTGTCTTCATTTTTGGGTAAAGACAGCAAGTTTTCCGGGAGATCTGAGTTATGCTATTGCTGGATTGATCTTTCTAGAATACAAAGCAAGTGCTCAATGGTCAGCTGAACTGCTTGTTGTTAATTATCGAGGAGAACTCAGAAGTTACCTTGTAAGGTAAGCATACATTTTGACTTGCATTGAAAGGTTCAGTGAACTTCAAAGGAATTCTTTCTACTCTTTGTAGAAAATAAATCTGAAATAATACATGTATTTTTTTTTCCCTGCATACTTAGTGTTGGAACAAATCAAAGCTTTCAAGAAAGTCATAGTTTCAGCTTTAGCAGCCATTATGCCCATGGGATTACAACTGTCATTTATCATCCTGGTCACAGGTAAGTGCTCTCTTTGCTACCTGACAGTGATATGTAAATGATGAACAAAAGTGGCAAAATAAGCATTGAAGTGTCTTGGATATGGAGGGGGAGAAAAAACCCTATTTTAAAATTGGTATTTAGTGCATTAGAAGTCTCTACCTATGAAAGAAGACTAAGTTGATCTCACTTGAATAATTAGGTAATGAAAGTCGTGTCCTTTTCTGTCTGAGTACCTTGCATAAGCAGCACGCATTTTGTGGAATGTTAGGAATAGCTTCAGAAGACGTTTCTGAGTGTGGTGGGGGTAAAGACTGATACATAAGTTTGGTTGGAGGTTTTTTTTGCATGTTCGTTGGTTTGTTTGCTTCAATCCATAATTGATTGCTGGACTTGTTGGCCAGCCCATTTTCCCTAGTGCTCTGACTGGAACTGCCAGGCTTCTGTATTTGGAGTTGTCTTGTGATATGTTTTCTCTGTTAATAACTTGTTGGTTACAGAAGAGACTTGAGAGGTGGCCTAATTGACTGCTTGCTCTTAAGCCCAATGTAGTTGGAATAGGTCCTGGTTAGCCTACTATTTATGCTAAAAATGTGCCTACTTTTTTATTATCAACTTACTATATAGCAAGGTAAATTCAGCAACTCTTTTTTGTATTTCTCTTCAGTTGTAGGGACTAAACTTCATTCTAGATATTTTTCTTCTATTACATCTACTAGGTTTGAACCCATTAGTGCAGTATGTTATATCACTGTTTAGTTTTAAATGGAAATTAGGCTTGGCTATGGAATACCAGAAGAAGCTCACTCTTATAAAAACTTATTCTTCAATGTTAAGTGAGCTGTCTTATCTATCTCAGGACAAAAAAAAAATTATTAATGAGATGTAATGTTCTTCTAAGTTATTATTTTGAGAGATTAATTTGGCATATGGTTCCTTCTTGCTACCTAATTCATATCTAGTAATTTCACATAATTAATATTCAGTATACTAAATGTATCATTTTGATGTAGTAGGTGAGGATTATGGAGCTTTGGTAGCCGTACCTGACCAGACAACAGAAACAACTCATTGTTTCCTTTGATCAGAGCAGAGTTAATGGTTCTGACACCATTTCCAAAGTTATCTTTTCTGGTCCTAATATTAGGAAGTAGATTGTTGGAACAGTACATGTTGCAAAGAATATTGGGTAATATTCAAAGAAGGATCAAATAATTACTCTGATGTTATGATAGATGGTTATGCTTGTATGATAGATGGTTATGCTTGCATTTAATTTTTGTGACTTTTTGAGTAAATGATGTCAGAGCTCCTAAACTCTTAAAATGGATGAATCCATTAGCAAAAAAATAATGCAGCAAATCAGTTGGCATAGTTGTCAAGCAAATAGTATGGACATTGCTTTTTGTGTGTGCTAATGGCAACTTCTTGCCATAGAGGTTTAGAAGAAACGGAAAAATTGCAATAATGTCAAGTTTTGTTTTCTTTCTTTCCTCTCACCTCAAAGAGAGTGATATCTTTGTTTTTCCTACCATTCTTATAAGATCTTAGGGTAATGTTTTTAAAACTTTGTATTAATATGAAGTAAAAGAACAAGAGACAGTGCTGGTTTTGTGCTTAGAACAGTTTATTTGGAATATTGGTCATTAAAATTGTCTGCTACTGACCTAATAAGTTTTTGTAATGTGTGTGGCATACAAATTCAGGAATTACTGTTTTTTACCAGGAAATATTATGAGTCATTCTATGAAAATCAAACTAGTTAGGTGGCGTCCACTGTGATTGTAGTATCTCCTGCTATACGCAGCCAGTAAAGTTGAAAAATTGCTTAGTAAAGTTGAAAAATTGTTGCTTGAAAGAATGCAGAATTGGATGGAATGGATAGAAAGCAAGTGAACTGATGTTTTGCCCTTTATATAGGCAAGTCCTTTCTGTCTTGAATTTTATCTGTGGTAGAAAACTACTAAAATTGGCATTGAAGAACTCTAAATTCGTGATCAGAGTCTCTTGCTGAAATTTTCTTGTAGAATATATGTACACCTCAAAGTTTTCGTATTCAGTAACGTGAACTTTGATCACTTATAAGTTCAGCTTTGTCACTTTGTGCTTTCTTGCGTTTCATTCAGTCTCATATGGTGAAGTTACATTGGACTGTCTTCACTGCTTGTAAGGCTTGACTTACTACACGTGGTATTTCTGTGTATTTGTACATTACCCATTACAGAGCAATAAAATAGCACTTAAGAACTTAATACACTTAATTTTTTCAACTAGATGTATGATAATTGCAAAGAGAATATGCCAGTAGGGAATGTATCTGAAGCGATAGTTTTAGGGAAAAGTCTAATAATGAATTTCACTGTTGTTGAAATCTGTTATATACCTTAATTTAAATACCAAATGTTGGTGTCCTCTTTTGATCCAGCTTTCATCTAGGATGGAATTTATGGTGCACTTTAGTTGACAAAACTTTAATGTCTGCTTCAGTGTGAGCTCTTTGTAAGCTCTAATGTAAGTTTCAACAACTGCTTGAGCATCCTAATCTGGAACTAAATGTCTTATCTCAGGGCTATCCATGGTAAGACTGCTACAGAAAATGTTTGACGTTAAAGCGTAAAGTTTGTGATAAAGGCCTCGTGATGAAGGAGTTGAAGGGTTTCAGATTCAGCTGAAACTTGTTTGTTGTACCAAAATTGATGAATGAGGAATGGCATATCAAGTTTTTCTTGGATGCCTCAATTGAACCTGTTCTCAAGACCAGCATTACACTGGTTATCTTTAACCCAACTTTGTAGCAACCTGTAGAATACAGCACACCTGAGGTATTGCGAGAGCAGGCATTTTTGGAGACTGAAGGAACCCCATTAAAAAAACCACGACAATCATCTAATCCATTTCCTTCACCTCAGGGTCGGCTGGAGCAGGTTGCTTGGAGCCATGTCTCAACAGACCAAGACCTGCACATCTGTATCCTCCCTTGAGAGTGTGGTCTGTGTCAAGGCCTCTGATGTGCTGGGGACTGAGCCTGGCTGTGCATCACCACAGCTGTGTGGAGCATGTACAGAGATAGGTTCTGGTCATCAGTCTCTGCAAAGAGCTGCACAAAATGCTGCAGACGTTGGATGCTATCGAGGCACTTACTGCTTGCTACAATTCCCTGAAAGGAGGTTGTAGCCAGGTGGGAGTTGGCCTCTTCTCCAGGCAGTAGGGCGAGAGGACATGGTCTTAAGCTGTGCCAGGGCAGGTTTAGGTTGGATATGAGGAGGAATTTCTTCTCAGAAAGAATGATTAGACACTGGAATGGGCTGCCCAGGGAAGTTGTGGAGTCTCTGTCCCTGGAGTTCGTCTAGTTGGTGTAGTGGTGTTCAGTCATAGGTTGGACTTGATGCTCTCAGAGGTCTTTTTCAACCTAATTGATTCTGTGATTCATCTGTGGTTTGTGAATAGCACGAGACCTGGTAATATTAAATAAACTTTACTGACCTCCTAAAGAGGATTAAATGTGGAAAGATATTTTCTTCCTGGACTTTTTCTTTTTTTTTCTTTTTTTATTGTCATTGGACTTTTGTGGGAAAAGTTTTGAAATGGACTCAGGGCAGAGCTGAGCTGTATGAGTGGCAGCCTCTAGGAAACAGAGCATTTCAGGAGTGATGCAGCCTTGGAAAAGAGATAACGGCTTAGCTCTGAGCTCTTACAATTGTGCCGTTTTTTGCAGGTACTTTACTTTTTGATGGGTTATTCATTAAAATGATGCTTCCAAACAAAGTCAGACACATATTCTCAAAGTTTTCATCAAAGTAGCCATCAGTTAAATATAGAACTGCTTGTTAATAATGTGAAAGGGCTTCAAGTGAAAATACTTTGATACAGTTTAATGGCAGTCAGCAATAATTACAAGAGTTGTGTCAAAGTTTTTAAAATACCATCTACTGTGTGTAACGAAATTATTACGTGCACATGTATAATTGGTAGAGTGGCTTTAGAAAACATAATTGACAAACCTTGGTGCCTTTGGTTCCTCAGTGAAGGAGAAGTAACTTTTGTGCCACATCTGAATAAATGGAAACCTAATGCTTGAACAGAATGATCACAACTTTTCATAGGCTTAAGCTATAATTTTTTATAGTTTTGATGGTAAGGCAGAAACTCAAACTTGTAGACAAACTATTTTATTTATTGGGAATTATGACTTATCTGGAAAGCTACAGAAGAGAATGGATAGGTATAAATGCCACAAATAACAACTGACACTCAAATAATATTTAAATACTTTTAGATTTCAGGCTATTTATCCATAGACAAAGCTTACTGAGACTGTTAAATGTCTTGGTATACTTAGTCTTTTTGTTGCTGCAGGCTGACTGCTCTACACTTCAGACTATGAAAAGAAAATGGGGCAGTGTATGAAACCATAATATGCCTTTATATATTTTACAGACTTCTCCTCGTAGGAGGCTGTGAAACAGATGAAGATGGAGTATCTAAAGCAGCTGGCTGTGGGATATCTGCTTGGAGAATTCTGTCAGGTTCTCCCCATTACAAACAGGTCACTAGTTATGAAGATGATGTCAGAATAGTAAGTATATGTCCTCATTTTACTGGAGGAATATTATCGCTGCCAGAATTATCTGACTGGATGTTTGATATCTATCTTTTTGAAAGAAGAATTTTTTGCAATTTTTGCTATTTTCTAAGGTATGATGTGAATGTATTAAGTAGTTACCTTTTCCCACCCTGTATCTTCTGTTTTTGCTTCTTCTACAGTACAATTTGAATTTTAAGTTCTTGATTATCACTTGTGGTTTTAAAACCCAAAACAACAAGAAAGAACAAAAATATTGTAGCATGGAAATGTATGAAGCACTACCATGTGACTTTGGATAAAACCTCCAGTTTGTCCTTTTATTACTTCAGAAGAAGAGACAGCACACTTGAAAGAAATGTTTCAGTTTAACTCTGGCTCTAGATTTCTTTTGTTTGTAGTAGAAGTAAACGTGTGATTTAGTATCAGCTTGTTTATACTGAAATCAATTTACAATATACTAGGATAAATTCCAGTATTTACTCTTATATAGGTTATTTATTAGTATTATAAGGGAGCTACTAATTTAATTGCAAATGAGTAGTGGTTTTCTGTGACATGTTACATACCTAATGAAGTGGACAAAATTACACAAACTGGATTTTATTATCCTTGCATTATTTTAAAGTGGGCAGTTCTATGGAAGTTTAAAGAATCCTGCAGAGTTGATGTAGTATTTGAGATATGACTTAATTCTTGGTGCATAAAATAATGTATGGGATTGTCTTTCATTGAATGATTTGTTTCTGTTTTTACAGGCACAGAGAAGAGGATTATTAAGGATTATGAATGTAAGATTTTACAGCAGACGGGGAACAGAACAGGTATTAAGATCTACACTTACCTCAGAAATGTATTTTACTAACATAATTGTCCATTAATGACTATCTGAGAAACTGACTAAAAGTAGGTTTTAATTTATGCAAGTTAACATTCTATGAAATTGAAGGTAAAACTTTGTTCTTTTTGATTAAATGGAGAAGCTTGCTATTTATTTGGCTTTCTTAAAAATCCAGTTAGTTCATCTGCTGAAGCTTGAATCATTGGATTTCAGGAACAGGTCTAGAGATGTTGATTCAATATTAAATGTAAACTTATTCAAAAAGTAAGGTATAAGAAGCCACCTGGTTATTTGTTAATGAATGTAATAATCATAGTATGTTAGATGTGTAACATATTCTACAAGAAGAAAGTAGATTGTGGTAAGTTTCTCAAATATATGCCCAGGAGAGAAGTAAGAGGAATAAAACCCATCCTTCTGCACTTCCCCACTCCCTCTAGGAAACAACAAAACCCCTTCACCTTACAGCCCAAAATTTTCATACAATATGGAGAAGAAAAAATGGGTGGATTCAAACTAATCATGACGTAAATAGGGCAGACATAGACTTGATTTTTACAGTCTGAGATACTAAGGAAACATTTTGTTAAGTAACTTTCAAAAGTTTATTAAGGGTCAGACTTCTACTACTGGGATGTATGTGAACCTAATAAAACTGCTGATCAGAATCAACTTATTCTTAACAAAACCTGGGTATGGATCTTGTATTCTCTCCCTTGAGTGAGTGAGTGAGTGTTAGAATGTCATGCTCTGGTGTAGGTATGTGCTTTCTATATTTCTAAGGCTTGGTACACAGTGCTCGTGTCTTTCTTGTACACGCCCTAGGAGCGTGCACAAGCACCATGCACCTCTGCACCACCTTCTCTTACCTCTTGTCTACTAATCGTGTGTAACCTTTGATTGATTGCTCTTTCTATTCCCCTTTCCCTTCTTGTAAAAAAATTTGTTTTCCTTTCTTTTTGTTTACAAAGCAAAAACAGTAAAGAATGTGTCTAACACCTTTACCCTGTGGACTTAGGAAATGACCTTAATAGATTTTTTGAGAATGTTTAGGTGACTGATTTAAAGAAGAAGTTGCATGCTTGATTGGAAGGGGAAAATAAATCTTTCTGAATCTCTCTCCAGGGTTGAATGGGGAAAGATTTTATTTCCTTCACTGAAAATATAAAAGAGAAGGCTGAAGTAAAGTTTTTGTACTGAAAAGCTTGTACTGAGTGTAATTTTGGAGAATCTGCCTCTTGCTGTCTTTCAGTGAAGGTTAGACTCTCTAAGAACCTAGTAGTCTTTCTGAAAAGGTAGTAGTTGTGCTGGGAGCAGGGGGAATAAATATAAAGTGTATTTTCAGGAATTGTTATTCGTTGCTACCATAGGAGTGGTGCTAAATTTGACTTTAAAATTTGAGTGCATATTTAGAGGGTCTACAGCTCGGTTGTAGTTGTGTAGCATTTCGTGAATCCAAAGGAAATACTTTGTTAGAAGTACGTTTTGCCTCTTAGGGTATCCAGAGCTGAAGGAAAACTTTATCCAGGAGAATTTTTGTAACCTTGATGAAGTTTACTTACAGATGTTGAATTATTTCATCTGTATGGACTTAAATCTGATATTTACTGTGTTGCTGCTTAGTCTGTTGTTACTCAGGAGATTTGTAAATTCTGATTCAGTGTCCTGAAATGAACAATGTGCTCCTCCAAGATCTCTCCACGTGTGTATTCCCCCCTCCTTTTTTTTTTTTTTAATTTAAATATTTGGTTTGTAATAATGCCCACCCAGTAGTTTGCTTCCAGGGAGGAAGAGCTGTATTGAGCTGTGTTTTGATAAGTTTTCCTTGTGTGGACCTGAGACACAGGACAGTAGAAAAATGAAGCTGCTGAAGGTTTTTTCTATACAGAGAACGACGTGCAATTTTTCCTCCAAGTAGCTGTCAGGGGCGTTCTCCTAGGAATGCCACACTTCCAGGTGTTATTTGCTGTATAACAACGTGATGCAGAAGTTCACATTCCTAAAGATTTGTTCATGCTAAGGGACTTTTCTTCCTTTGTACAGGTTGTTTTTACTCTTCTATGCCAGAATTGATATCTCACATTTATTCTTTTAGAGTTGGGGGGTATGTGTTTATTTATAATTTAAGGCATGTCAAATTTTCAGGATGGAAAAGAGTACAATTTTTTTCCCCTAAAATAGAAAAAAAAATATTTTTGGAGGAATTTTTGTGGGTATTCCCTGGTGTGTATTTTTGTTTACTTTGATAAAATGTTTGGCAGGATGGAGTTTTCAAGATGAATCTTTCTCCTGATGGAGCTCTTTTGGCAGCTATTCATTTCTCAGGAAAACTGACTATCTGGTCTATTCCATCTCTCAGACAACAAGGAGAATGGGACCAAACTGATCAGGTAAGAAGGATATACATGTTTAGAACCTTGAATTATATGTCCTAATCTTCTGAAGATATATTTTCATTGGAGTTAAGAGTAGTTCAAATAACTGTGCCTTAGCTACATTCTGGTTATCCAGTCAACTCCATGTTTTTCAAGAGCCCTACGTTTACTTCTGTAATTATCTTTTATGTTTTAACCGTCAACCATAAGCTCAAAAAATTAAGAAAAACAACCAATTATGTTGCAATGAATTTTTCATGAGGCCTTTTTGGTGCCAGGTAGGTAACACTGTTAAAAGAAGATTGAAGTGCTATTATAAAATAGAAATGGAGGCTAACAGGTAACTTTATTTAAATGACTGAAGCCAAATTCTGCTGGATATCTTGTGTTCTTCTGTTCCTCCCTCAAAATTTATCTTACCTTCTGCCAGATAACACTCTAGAATAGTTTATTAATCAATTTGGTATTAAGTCATTTGCTTTCTGCAGGAATTGTTTGCAAAACTAAGTAGAGGAAGTTATGTTAGGAATTGCTCAGACACTGGCAAACTTTTGTGTGACTAATGTGAATTTAAACACTGGGAGTTGAAAATAAATTAGTTTTCAAAGAAAATTCCAGATAACTAATATGCTTTCTGTGTAAAGAGTGAACTTGATTTTAATGAGGAAATGCATTTTGAAAAGTGACAAGACTGAAATGATGCACGCTAGTATGTGAAGTATTCTGGCTTTCCTCCCAACAATTTCTTGACGAATAGATCATAGAATCACACAAATTATGCCAAGTTGGAAGGGACCCACACGGATCATGAAGTCCAGCCCTTAGCCTTGCACAGAACCATCCCCAATAGTCACATCATGTGCCTGGGAGTATCATCCAAACACTTCTTAAACACTGTGAGGCTTGGTGCTGTGACCACTTCCCTGGAGAGCCCGTTCCAGTGCCCAGCCACCCTCTGGTGAAGAGCCTTTTTCTAATTTACAATCTAAATCTCCCCTGACACAACTTCAGGCCATTTCCTCGGGTCCTGCCATTGATCACCACAGAGAAGAGAATGCTGCCTGTCCCCCTCCTTCCCCTCACAAGGAAGTTGCAGACTGCAATGAGTTCTCCCCTCAACCTCCTCCAGGCTGAACAGACCAAGTGACCTCAGCTGCTTCTCATATGGCTTCCCCTCAAGGCCCTTCACCATCTCCAGTGCTCTCTCACCATCTCCACTGGATGCTCTCTAAAAGTTTAATGTCTTGTCTTGTATTGTGGTGCCCCAAAACTGCACAAAATATTCCAGGTGAGGCCGCCCCAGTGCAGAGCAGAGTGGAACAATCCCCTCCCTTGACCAACTGGCAGTGCTTTTCCTGATGCCCCCCAGGACATGGTTTGCCCTCCTGGCTGCCAGGGCACAAAATTTTACCCATGTCAAGATTTTCCATCTTGCAGAGGGTGGGATTTGAACATGCACCTGCAGAGCACAAAGGCATTTCCCCAAGCCACTGAAAGGCTTTTCACTTTGAGTACTGTGTGTTATGTTCTAAACCTGCAAGATATGAACCAACATCAATTCCAAGCAGGGTAACCAAATGGGATTGAAATTTAATTTCAAACTTATTTAGAAAAGTATTTTTAAAAAACAGCAATCTATGAAAAAAAAAAACTCAAAAAGTTTCCACTCTAGTGCTGGGAAGAGTGTTGTGTGTGTATATGAGCATATCCATCTCTCTCTTTTTTATTGTACACTCCAGACAGATTTGCTCAAGGATACAGTGAGTTGTTGTATTTTTTAGCAATAAAGAATATGAATTCTGAAGAAGTATTTGAGACTTCAGTGAGGGTGATATAAAGGATATTCAGTAACTGGCTGTTCTCAGAATTATTTTTATAGGTGAAACTGGTGTCCAAATATAATGTATATTTTCATAATATGTGTGATTCCAATGTAATCGTCACCCAAACATATTTGTGAAATTAACTCTAGAGTGACCTCATATTTACTTTCACTTGTTAGTACCCTCTTTCTACTGAAAAATTAGGTCCAAAAAGCACCTTCTGCTTGACCCAAGCTTGCTTTGGTTGTCTTGAGCTGTATAATGTACCCGTCCTTCCACTGTGTTGCAGTTAGAGGCAGGATTTCTGCCATCTGTATTGGTGTAGTTCCCGTGTGTTCTCATAATACTAAACACAGTTTAAAACAACAACACTGCAACATAATTCTAAACATTGCAGCACATCATTAAGTAATGCTGCTTCTCTTCTTGCACTAGTCTTGAAAGGGGCTTTATAATTAAGAAAATTACCAGAGAAAATCCTTGCAGTGCTGTTCTGGACCGGTACACTAGCAGGACCTCTACCCAGAGCAAACAGGAGGACTGTTTTGGAGATACTTTTTTATGTCTACAGTCCTGTATATTGACAGGAAAAGCAAACACTTGGCTTCTGATTGCTGGAGAGCAATTATTTCAGAAATATTTAGAGTATTATTACTGTTTAATGCTGACCAGGCCAGGTCTCATGGCACTCATATTTTCTAATACAGTGTTTTAGGAATCCAGAAGTCTATTTTGCTTTTTTTTAAATTTTTAAATTGTCTGGAGAAAACTACAGTGATGCTACAGGAGCTGTGTGTTTATGTTCAGGAAGAGTTTGAATTTATATGGAGCATTTTTATTGAAAAATGAGTGGGTCTGCAATAGAGTAAATAAACAGATTCTGTGTTACAAAGACTTACTTGCATATAATCCTTTTTTTCCTCACAATTTTTTTTTTTTAGCCAGGCTATGATGAGCTCAACCCAGACTGGAGACTCTCTAGTGAAAAAAGAAAGAAAATAAAAGGTATGCAGTACAGTAAGATTATTATTTTATACCGTTGTATAGATAAAAATAGTAATACAAATGTACAAAGACCTGAAATGGCCTAGTTAAATCTCAGTCAGAATGGTTGCTAAAATTGCAAGCATGATCAGAATTTGTGGTATGGAATAGCTAAATGAGTGTCACAATAGGGGGTTTTTAAGTTCTGTCTTAGGAATGCTTTTGGAACCAAAGCTATAAAGAAAATGATATTTCAGTTGGTACAGGATTTCATTTTTTCTTTCTGTGAATGTCTAATAAATCTTGAAAGCTAATGTAATTTAAAGATACTAGCTAAAAATTCTAAAACCAAAGGGTTTTGTTTCCTCTGACTGGATTTGCCTCATGTCAGTCTATTCTCTGAAAATTCAGGCCACAGCTGGTTATTGCATGGCTATTCCAAGAGTGCAGAGATCAATAGCAATTCCATGATCCATTTGCTACTGCTTGTATACATCTATCTTATTAAAAGATCCTCGTTTCTTTGTACTATTTTTCTTGGTGATTCCGTCTTCGGGTTAATTGATCTGACCTTCATGGGTAGGCTGCTGACTTAAGCACAAGTAGAAGAGTGGTGAGCTGACCTGTTTCTCAGTGCTGTTTGGGGAAATATCGTTTTCATCAGAGAAGGGGAAAGTGACATGTAGTGAACGAATTGAGCTAACTCTCAGATGAATGTTTTATCCCAACATCCAGTTACCACAATCAAGACAATTCTGCAAATGCCACAGCTTCCATCCTTTAGACTTTTGTTTATTTGGTCTGTTAGTTTAGTCTTCCTAACAACTATATCTTACAGACTGTTTTAGGAGCCACAGTTGTCACTTGTCCTCAAAACAGTGTGACCTTTTCTGATTTTCATTAGTATTAGGTTTGTTGACAGGTCAAGGGTGACCTGATAAGTATTGAAGTAGGGCCTTATCAAATATCTAAAATTTTTCATATTTTGTACAAGTAAATCAGTTTACTGTGAATTCTTTTTCCAAATAAATTTTATATGTCTTTGATTTTTTTTCTTCTCAACAACTTTATTTAACACAGAAATGATTTAGTAAAATGTAGTTGATGTAAAATACAAACTTAGTGAATCAAGGTTGTACATATAATGGTAAATGTTTGTTAAATTAGGCCATATCTCTTAGTAATGGAAGTCTTCTCATCTAGAGTTTCAAGTGATCTTTCTTTCTATGGTGCATTCTTATTTGTTTTAGATAAAGAATCCTATTACCCATTGATAGATGTAAATTGGTGGGCAGATAATTCTGTCATCCTGGCTCGCTGCTCTGGTGCTTTGACTGTATCATCAGTCAAGACGTTAAGAAACTTACTGGGAAAGTCGTGTGAATGGTTTGAGAGTTCTCCTCAAGTCACTTCAGCTCATGATGGAGGATTTCTCAGTCTGGAGGTGAGGAATGTGCATAAGCAGATACCTTTTTGGAATGCAGTACAGTGGTTTGCTTTTTTATATGTCATCCTAAGGGGGGATGTGGTTATAAAAAAAAGTTGTTATTAGTAATAGAACAAGTGGTTCTTTTTCCTTATCTCTAGATAGGCATTGCAGGGAAATGAACTTGCTGCAACTTAACTGTTGTAATAAAAACTTGATTGTCAAATAACTTCTGGGACATAGAGGCAAAAATCTTAGAAGGTTGAGTAGCAATGAGAGAAATCTTGCAGCGGGAGACAGTTTGTGTTGACAGTTTTTGATGCTTTGTATAGTAGTGCACTTGAAGAACACTGCAAACATTCCTCTTCCATTTTGAAAGACATGCCTCTTACAGAGGGAGTATATTTAAAAGAAATGAGGAACATGTTTAAATTAAGAGAGAGCCATTAAACGATACTTTTTTTTGGTTATTAAGATACCAGGAAGAAGTAGAATACAGAGAAGTTAATAATACATTTTCTTTGAAACTAAGAAAATTACTCTTTTCTAAAGCTTACGCTGAAATAGGTATTAAACATCTTAAAGAAAAGTTTAAAATAATATTGCAATCAGACTATCTCGGTACATACCAAAACTTGTGTGTATGTTTTTGGAAAGGTGTATTATTGTGGACCCCAATATGTATAGCTGAAATATGTAGTCTGAGATTACATTGTACAGAAAACCTTGCTTTGAATAGCTGGGAGTTGAAAACACTCCTGAAAGCTACATTAAGCTATAGAACAGTGTACAAAGATGTCTCCATAGTTCTGTCCTGTCTGGGGTGGTGCAGGACATTTAGTGTAATAGCAGGTTATTATAAAGGCTTCACTACTTCATTAGGTGAGGGATGGATCCTCAGATCCAGGAGACAGACACAGTCAAGGTTTGTGGAGCATGTTAAGCAAACCAAGATATAAAGGGTGTAAAGGAGAATGGGAAGGAGGATGTTGATTCTGACATTTGGAGTACTTGGAGATGTATTCAGTCCTCACCAAACTAGTTCAAGTGTACTAGGTGGATGCTTCTCGTTCATATTTTCTGTGCAGTGTGAGATAAAACTTGTTCCGAAAAGATTACGCTTGGAGAGCAGACCTGGTGATGAAGATGAGGAAGAAGATGACTCTGACTCAGATGATGAAACTTCTGCTAAGGACAGATACTTCAGCTACCTGAAGCAGGGCCTGTACTTTGTGACAGAAATGGAACGATTTGCTCCTCCACGTAAACGACCACGTACTATTACGAAGAATTTCCGCCTTGTCAGTTTGAGATCCACGACTCCAGAGGAACTGTACCAGAGAAAAGTAAGTTTAGAAGGAAAGGTCCTATCGCTCTTCATCAGCTTTATTTAGAAAGAGCTTTTTACTTTTCTTTTATTTCCTGCTATATTTAACAGAATGTTTCTAAGAGTTTCTTAATTGACAGTGTACTGTGTCACCTAATCAAAGGGATCATTGTTTAAAACTAGCAGTATACTGATTGTAATGAGATGATATTTGGAAGTCACTGATAGACACTGCGCATCATGGGCTTGACCAGACTTGGAACTGTACTCCTGTCAGTGTTTACAAATAGTGAAAAACCTGGCAAATGTATTGAATGAAATCAGTTTAGCATGTTATTGGCCAGGGAATGGGTTAACTTGCACTCTGATGTGAATGTTTTGCATGTTTTTTCAGGCATACATACAAGTTTGGGTTGTGACTCACTCTTACTGAAGAGACACTTCTTAATTTTTATGGCTGCTGTAGAGACTGCTTTGTCAAGGCCACTTCAATTGTTCTCATGGTAAACCAGCCCACTCGTTGAAGTTTCCAGTGAGTGCTGGTGTCATACTGGTTACCCAAATAACTTCCTTCTTCTTTTATGAGGGAAAATATCTGATTTTCTAGAGGTGTCCAGATTTTAGTCTTAAAAATTTTAGTCTTACTTATCTCAGATTTTAGTCTTATCTGTATCCTGTACCAGTCTCTTTCCTACCTGCTTAAGCATACCACAGTAATTATCTCTCTACTTGTTTCAACACAGGGAATTAACTGATTGTTTAATATGGAAATCAGATGACTTTCATTTCCATGTGTTTGCTTTTTAGATCGATAATGAAGAATATGGTGAAGCTTTGTCTTTAGCTCAAACATATGGCCTTGATTCTGATCTTGTGTACCAGAGACAGTGGAGGAAGTCGGCTGTTAATGTCGCTTCAATTCAAGACTACTTGGTGGGTTTGTTGTTTGTGACTTCTGGGCTTTTCATCTTCACAGCAATTGAATTCTCAGTTGTGTTCTAATTTATGCAGTGTAAATTGGTGGCAGTTTGGAGAACTGTCCTGCAAATTCCTCTTCATATCATGTGAAAGAGAGTAATATTGTTAATTTAACTGAAGGCCTGATCTGGAAACCTTGGAAGTTAATGCAAGTCTGTGTTTTGGAATATCTTCTAACTTCCAGTCACGGCAGCATGCTTTCTGTAGTGTAATCTCTTCCTCCACATGCAGCAGTAGATTGCTGCCTGGCAAATGACAAATAATAACTGGAAATATAAAGCGTTTAAATAACTTCCAAGTATTTTAGAAAATGGTTTGGGAAGGGGAACTTGGTATCAGTAGCTATATGGCAAAGTCTGATTAATAAAATTTACAGTGAACTCCGCAACCTTTAACTAGAGCTTTTCAGTAGAATCCAGCATAGGGGTTTTTTGGCTTGGAGGGAAGACTTCTAATTCAGCAAAAAGTGGTGTCAGAGTTGCACAACCTAATGATACTATAGGAAAAAGAATTCTAAGAGAACAAGAGAAATATAATCTCATTCTTGTTTTTTTTTTTCAAATCAGTCATTAATTGAATGTCAAAATAAGATTTTTACAAGTAGTCATTTTTTATCTGGTCTGTAATGTCAACTGAAGATGATTAGATAAGGGCAGTGTATTTTGTAACTCTGGTGTCTTTTTCTGTCATAGAATTCTACTGGCATGATATTGAAAATATCTAGTGCTATTGTGGAATACACTTGGTTTATAGAAATGCATTTTACTCCCAAACCGTCACATTTTATTTATTGTAAGCAGTGTGATGTTAACTAGGAAGTACAAATAATAACTTCTGTTTCAGTTGTTATGAAAGTTCTGCTAAATCACTTGGTATTTCTGTGCCCTTTTCTGTCACATCCACCTGAGGGAATTATGTTTTTTGCGTTCTCATCTCTCTTGTTGGCTCACATTGTCAGTCATCAGGTGAACTTGACATTTTCTTGACTGGAAGAAATACATCAGAAGGCCCAAACATCTCTAGTCTTGTTGCTTTGGAGTGAGCCATGTAACATTATGTCTTTGTTCTTGTTCTTGGACAGAGCAAAATTAAGAAACGTGCATGGGTTCTACATGAGTGCTTGGAAAGAGTTCCAGAGAATGTAGATGCTGCTAAGAAGCTGCTTCAGTATGGCTTGAAAGGCACAGACTTGGAGGCCCTTGTGGCCATAGGGAAAGGAGAAGATGGTGGCAGGTTTGATAAGAGTATTTTTTTGTGTTTTTTTGTTTGTTTTTGTTTTAAAGAATGGTGTATAAAGTAATTTCTAGTAATTTGCTAAATTTTTTTTATCAACTACTAATGAAAATGCTAAGAAGCTTTTGCAGGAAATAAAGAAAGATAATTCTTTGAATCAGGCTATTCTAAAGGTGTCCACAAGGTACCTATTCTTATTTTTGTATGTACATAAAGTGTAATGTTAAATGTGTGTATGTTAAATATAAAAAGGGAAATCATTATTTATTTTGTACTGCATTTTCCCTCTTCTCTGAATGTCCTGTAATGTCATCATAGAGAACTTAATGGTGTCGCTATTTTTCTATGAGAATCTGTTTCTCTTGCTGTTTTTAGAAGCTGCAACTAACCCTATCAATGCTTTTTGTTGTATGTCTTAATTGTATGTATGTAATGATCTGTAGTGATTAAGCAGAAGCAAGACACAGTGGAGACAATTCTCCATAATATTCTGTTCTTGGTGGTAGAAGTAGAAGAGGCTGTTCTTTCTTTATGCAGTCACCTATTACCATTGTTTGCTGTAGATCTGCTGCCAATCCCACTGCTACCTGTGGAATTTATAAACTTTTATCAAGTTTGGTTTGGTTTGTTTTAGGGAAGAAACAAGAGGTGATGCCTCTTGTTGACTTGTAATGAGTGTCTGCTTGTTTACAACAGCAAACCTCAGTATTTTTCTATAAAAGTGTAGATTTTTAGTCTAGACATGAATGTAAAGGTGTGTTAGTATGTCTCTCCAAAATTAGTTCATCATATATTTTTGTTAGTTTTTTTTCTTTTTACTGTCATTGGTTAGATTGTTGGTTTTGTCTTCCAGGTTTATCTTACCGGGGGAGGTGGACATTGAAGTTCCCTATGAAGACTTTTTGTCACCAGATGAAGAAATGGATCCTAGAAAGGAAAAAGAACCCAAGAAGCGTCAAGAACTGCTATTATCAGTAAACTTCTCAAAGTAAATGAAATGTTAGGCTGTGTTTTATTCAGAGTTACAGGTTTATAATAATTGCACAGTTGCAAGAATGTCATTACTCTCATACATGTTCTTCCTAATAGGAAAGTAGTTTAAATTTTAATGGGCATTATATTGTGTCAGAGTTCTCAGTTTACTTAATTTCTTGATATATTCTAGTGCACAAAGTAATTAAAGTGTGTAACCTTGGTCTTCGTGCACATGTGGTATACAATATTAATTGCAAAGGTGAAAATTCCTGTTTTGAACACAGGCTAACACTGGAGCAGAAGGAACTCTGCCGTAGCAGGCTCAAGCTGTTAACTTACCTTGATCGCCTTGAAACCTACGAGGTGAGTTCCCTTGAGTTCTCAAGCTGCAGGTATACCTATAACTTTTTCATCACATCATCCTGTCTTTTTTGTAGCAGATTGCATATTAATGTTTATAGTCGTCTTTGAAATGCTGTAGTCTGCCACTGGAGAAAAGTAAGACATTTTCTGTTCAAGCAGCTGTGTTTCTCCTGCTTTACTGTTTCAAATGGCTGGCTTCTAGTCTTGAGAGGTGTAGTTGGGAAGAAGCCTGCTTTGAACATCCTGTGCCTGCAGGAAATTCAGTCATGCAACAACATGGGATGTGGAGTTCATGCAGGATTACTATGATTTGCCAGTCAGTTGAAATGGCAGATTTTATTCAGATTCTCTAACGAATCTCTTTCTTCCATGAGCTTACCAAAATGAAAGTTTCTGGAATGTCAGACAGTATTTTGCTAAGTTTTTATATTTTAACTTTGCAGTTGGCACTTCACACCCTCATGTTAGGGCTTTTACCACATCTCTTTGCAACTAATACTGTCTAAGCTCTAATTAAAATAAGGCAGAGTCGTCTTAGCTTATCAAGCAAAAATGCATCTGTTTTTTTCATACTGGAACAAAAACCAGCATGCTTTTCAGTCAGTGTCTCATACTTACTCATCCTAAGATAAAGAAATGTGTGGTCTTTTTGATGCTTTCGTAAATTGTGCATAAAAAGCAGTCTTGCTTGTCCTTTTTTTTTAAGGAAATCCTTGGAGGGCCTCTTGCAGCTGAGCAGCATTATGATGGAGAATTCTTCAAGAAGTTCAGAAATCAGAATATTGTACTCTCAGCAAGAACTTATGCTCGGGTATTAATATTATTAATATATTTTTATTATATTATGCTATTTATTGGCTGTTATAGTTCTATTAATTATTAATATTTTTTGTTTTGCTAGAATATAAAGTTGTTTTGGTATTGCTGTTTGCACTTAAGTATTCCCCCCCACCTTTGAACTTAGCTGAATTTCACTGGGAATTTAAGAGTTGGGGGGGACTTTAAATAAATGAATGCTGTGACCCTGAGCTTATTTTCTTTGTTGCTAAAGAAAATGTAAAAATTAAATCTTTGTTGTATGACCTAAGTTTACATTTCTTGCTCACTTTTAATCTGAATCAGTCTTAGGCTAGTTCTGCAACTTACTGTTTTGTTCTTTAGGAAAGCAATGTCAGAGCCCTGGAAATTTTGTTCACTTTCCATGGATCGGCTTTACTTCCACACAGACAGGCAATTCTCTCCAATTTCCCAGAGACTACTTCGCCACATGAATATGCTGTGTTGTTACCTGAAGCTCGGTAAGGATGCATCAATGGATATTAACTAAAAGAAAGAGGATTTTTAGGTTAAAATGTGAATTAGTTAAACATATATGGCACTCTGCTATTGGTTATTACCTGAAACCAAGGGAGCAGCTTTGTGTATATGTACTTGACCAGTCTTCATTTTCTGCTTCACTTGGTGCCTGCCATTTCTGGAATCTTTCCCGGTGTCTTCTGGTTATTAACAGGAAGGTAGGGATTTTAAAGGTTCTTCTCCATTACACGTGTAAAACAGGAACATGGACTTTTCAGATCTGAAACTGTGTAGATTTTCTCATGCTTAATACAGGACTTTATTTGGTTTGTAATAACAGCCAGTGTTAGGAAATTAATAAGAAAACGTTTAGCTCTCTGGAAGCAAATAAGGTTTTTCTGGATTTGTTTTGAGAAGTAATTTAACACTTAAGCAATCAGTAACTTCAGAATCATTAGTTTCTTGATACTGACTCTTACTTAACTTTTTAAGGTAGCTTTATGAAAAGGTTTCAATCTAGATTTTTTTACTGTTTCATTTCAAGATAAAATGTTAGTTTACTGTAAATTTTATATAAATTTTTGTAAGAGGCTTCCTTGAACATCATAATTATGTTCTGTATATTAATTAGAAGAACTTTTTGCTTCCTGAGTGTTTCTTTCAGACACTTCAATTGTGAAATTAGTTTTGAACCATACTGTTCTGTCCCAGTTTAAATGAGACAAGGGTCTTTCGCTGAGGATGGATTAGGAGAAAAAGACCCAAACTTCTTTTTTTAAGCAATTATAAATCCGAATTCAAGAGGCTCTGATTGAAATTATGGAAAGGGGAAAAAAAATAACAGCCCTTTATTAAAAGGTATGTGTGTTTAGAACACGAAAAAAAACCAAGTAAAACAACCAAGAAATACTCCTATACCCACCAATAATCCCCTTCCAGAACAAAACCGATAAACCGGCAAAAGGAAAATTTAAATAATTCAATTTTTAGCACCCTGTGGTGCAGTTCCAGCTACAGTCAGCAGGGGGCGCCGTCGGGTCACTGGAGATGCAAAATTTGTAATGTCCTGTACCATTCACCAGGTGGCGATGTTGGGTCACTGGAGGAGCAGAACTTGTAATGTCCAGTGCCCGTCACCAGGCGGCGCTGTGAGATCCTTGGCTGCCGCCAGGTGGGGCAGGGGGAGAAGGGGAAGGGAAAAAACCAGCAATAAAACAGAAAGTTCTCCCAATGGAAGAAAACTCACGAACTTCAGCTGATTAGGGTTCACTGTAAGCAGGGCCTGCAGCCAGCAACAGCTGAGCCAAGAGCAACAGCAAAACTCCCCTCTGACAGGACAAGACGAAGCCGGGCAGTGTCTGCAGCTCGCAGCAGGCTCCCCTGACGGCTGAGAGCTGAGCTGAAAACCAGCCTCCACCTCCTTCCAGCCACACACCCATAGTCCCCTCCCCCAACTCCTCCCCCTTCATTGCTAGGAGACTAATCTCTCGGCCATTAGTGACCAGGCCAATTCTTTTGTTCACTTGATGGCTCATCCACAGAGCACACACGCAGGGGGAAGGGAAAGAAAAATTCCTTGCTAAAATCAGAACTATGACATGTTCAATGCTCATAAAGACTTGGCAGATTTCATTATTCAATATTTTATAATAGGACTTTGAAACCTTACTTCAGAGGGAAAGTTTTAAAAGTAGCTAAAATATATATTTTTTTTTTGGTAGTCTTTCAGCATTATAGTTAAGTTTTTCACTTCAAGGTTTTAACAGTCCAATTTGATCAATTCTCTATGTAGAATAGGGTTTCTCATTTCATCAAGTTACTCCTCTGACTTTTTTTCCTAACTTACAATACTTAACAGTTTTGCCTTTTCTAAAGAGAAAGAATGGTCTTTATTTCATGATATCTGATATTCATGATACCTTTTTATGTGTTGGTAGTATTACGAACACATGTAGTTAAGGCATGAAAACACTTGTTTTATCCTTTTCTTAAAGGTAACAGTTAGGATCATGAAGAGAAATGACCACAGTGTTTATTAAATTGGTAAAATATATTCCACTTTTGGTAAGATTTATAATGTGAGACATAGGGAAGAATGGTCTTCTTAAATGTGTTTACGATATAAATAGGTTCCCCTTCTTTTTGAAAGGTTGTTTGTTCTTGTTTTTAAATTTTGTTGTTATATGGTTTGTTCACAAAACTGACTTATGTGCCAAGAGGCAAAATGACAGCTAAAATAATTTCACTAGTGATTTAGTAGTAAAGATGTGAAGTTATGGGTTAAGAACTTAGTTTTGTCTGCTGTTGAAAAATGGAAGTATATAATTTGAATCTTTATTCCTCTAGCAGACAGAACTTTGCAGTACTAGGGTCAAGTGTATGCGGGTTCACACGTTGTTTTTTTCCAGATTGCAGAACGGACAATCCTGTATGTCTGGAATGTTTATCTTTAGACAGCTACAAAATGAGGATAAGATCAACTCCTTTATACACAAATCCCATATACTTGTAAAAATATAAAAATATACTGTATATGTGATCTAACCATTTTCAAAAACTGTTTGTTACAAAACTGCTCACATAATATTGCTAAATACACTCCCATAACCGTTATTTTAATAATGTAATAAAATTAAATATGTACTGATGAAAATAGTTATTAATGAGAATAATATATTAATGGAATAGACTACTGTTGTACAAAGTAAAATTTTCTTACTACTTTAAAAAGGTGTTTTTTGAACGGGGTGGGTTTCTCCTTCCCTGCCAGTTCAGAGAGCTTCAGCTTCTGGCAGTTCTTGTTTCACATGAAGAGAAGTCCATGAGTCCATGTGAATCAAAGAGAATTGAAATTCTTGGTCATTTTAAGTGAGATTATTGACCTGTTAGTTCTAGCATTTGTTTTCTAAAGGGATTATTAGTATTAATAGAATTACTGACATTCTGTAGATATGCTGTTATTGTTACGAAATCTGGTTTAAATGAGTGTGCTATCTAGTTTTCTTCATATTAGAAGACAGTATGTAGACATAATTTGCCATAAAATAACTGATTGAACAAGGTTATGATACAACTTATTAATTCCACATCACATTAAAAAGTTGTAAGTACTGACTGCAGTTAATAAATTTCTAAACAACTGAAAAACATTACAAAAATATAAACCCCAATGTATAATTAGTAGAAAAAATTTTGGCAGCATTACTACTTACTCTCTCTTTAGCTTCTGTAGCTTGTAATTACAGAGATCTTAGGATAAGGGACCTTTTTTTTGTATCGGGATAGGTCGATTGGGTGGAAGGGGATTTTTTTTGTCTGATGGTTAGTGATTTTGTAGTGCTAGGATGGTGTGCTGGGGGGTTAAAGTATCCTAAAGTTGAGGAAAGATTTAGGAGGATGTTTCATTTAGGGTTCATTAGGGTAGGTGTTATTTTTGACAATTCTAATGCTAAGATAGTGCCCAATGCAGAGTCCTTGGCTGTCTGAGTTCTGCTTAGATGATAAAGCTGAGGGCAGTGCTGATCATGCCAACTCATACACCAAAAATTTGATGAAGGGCTCCAGTTTCTTTATGATTGGTGGAGAATAATCATCAGTTAATGAAAGTCACAGGTAAGATGGCTGAGTGTTGAAGGGTTGGGCTGTAGTCCTTTGTACAAAGGTTTGATCCCTTTTCTTACTGACTCTGTAGTGAAGCTCATGTTAAGTTGCAACAGGAATCTGAAACACTAAGACACATTGGTGGCTCTAAATGCCTATTTGGCTTCAAATTGGTATTGTGATAGACAGACATTACTAAGTAATATGTTTTTGCAGAATTGGGATTGTGATGTTTTCCAATTTATTTTCATATAATTTCTCAACTGTGTTTATAATAATGGCTCCTGAGTCTCTGATGTCTCTTAAGTCATTGGGATTCACAGTTCTTCTCAAAGATCCATCAGATGCACAGACTACATCTGTTAAGACAACTAGAATGAAGGTGGTAAAGTTTAGGTAGTCAAAGAAGATGGTAGCTCTTTTTAATCTCTATTTTAATAGCTATAGCCAGCGTTCTTAATGTATAGTTAAGGTTGTTGTCCTCAGGTTTTTAAATGGGATCTAGGAAAATACTGTTTTACCAGCACTATAAATGCATAAAGAGAGTATTTTTCCTTTTCTTTTAATTTTCTTATCCTTTTTACTACATTTAAGTGCTGTGTTGTAACATTACTGCTCACATTTTGAACTTACAGAAGTCTGGAACTTAAAATGTATGGTTCCCTCAACAGCCGTAAGTCTGCTATATTGCACATTATGCCACAGTAAAAGTCTTCCCCCTAAGATAGTAACTTTTTATATGTTTCTGTGTTTTACTTCTTAACTTTTTCAAATACTGGTTTTCAGTTGTGACATTAAGTGACTTCTACTGGAGAGTTCTGGATGAACTCCATTTGCCTGAATAACTGGAGTGGGAATGGAAATACCTCCTAAAAACTTAGCGAAGCTTTTAAAACCTGGAAATTTCCATGTAGTTGACTTTCATCTATGAATGAATAAATACTACTAAGAGTTCATAAGCAGTTAGCTTTGCCTTTCCATAATGATATCTTCTCCTGAACCAGGTTTTTAGTTACTGCCTGTGGCACTGCAGTTTCAGTAAAGCTTTTACAATTTCATCTTCTCTCTTCCTCATATGTGCATGTAAATAGGCTTGATGACTGAATGTCTGCAGAACTAATATATAGTCCCCATTTTTTGTATGAGGTTTTTTTTTTCTTCTAAGGCAGAGCTACTTTTGTTTTTAATGTAGTTCAGAAGTGTTCATGTTAAACGAATTAATCCATGTTTAGTTCTTTTTCTTTGTTTCAATTAATTTTTATAGTGCTACAGTGAAAATAATGAAGGGTTAAGTTTTATATGCACATCATTTTTCTTTGCACTAAGGAAAAGAAAAAAACAGTTCAGAGGTAGAGGGATTAATGTAGCTAGTATTATTTTCAGGATGTATTTGTTAAAATAAACAAAACCCTTAGATCTTACCTGCTACTGTGAAGTAGAAAAAATAATTTTTGAGGGAAAGATTAAGTTGGAAAAAATAATTGTTGAGGGAAAGATTGTGTTATGATGACACTCGTGTTCCTGTCTGGATTGACTTACGGGAGGAGCAGGAAAGGTTCTCGTCCATTTAAAAATTCAAGCAGGGGTTTGGAGGAAGAGAGATTCTTCTGCAAACTGGTTGTGTTGGGATCTGGGAAAACAGCAGGAACAGCTCGCTGCAGCTAGGAGGCTGCTCTGGACAGTGAGCTGGTGAAAGTACATAGATGTTAGTCTTGAGGAGTTTTTGAAGAGGAGAATGAGAACTTGAAGCCATGAGGGAGCTGTGGAGAACACACTCATGGAGGAAGGGGGGAAGTTTCACAGAAGCTGCTTTGCTGGAGCTGAGCTGTCATTTAGCTGAGAGCTGAACGTGTTCAGCATGGAGAAGGTTTGAGGAAGGCCAGTAGCAACCTTCACATACCTTCCTGTAGCATGAGCTGAATTATGCCTGTGCTTTATATCCACAGAACATTAACAGGAATTTCTGTGTATTTCTAGCTTCTTAATGCCTGACTTGTCCTGACTTCATCTACCATATGTGTCTTTTGCCTGCATAGTCCTGAACTGCAGTTTGTCTTGCCTTGCCCAGTCTTCTCATGAAAGTGTACTGCTGCCATTGTCTCATTTGTTTGTTCCCTTTTTACAGGGTTTAGAATAAAATTTCTCCCAGGAACATTTAATATGTTTTATAAAGGTACAGTTCTGAAGTAGTATTTTCATGATCTGGTGACAGACAGCTTTGATCTTACTTGGAGTTCGGCTGTGTCTTTAAAATAGCCCATTTTGATTTTGTGAAAGCTGCTGCCTCAGAACTTTAATTGTACACAAGTTCAAAACCCATAGTGAGCATCTGAACTGTGGTTGTATATGTTAGTTGACTTTTCTAATGTTTAGATTATTCGTTCTATGTTGTTTAGGAGAAAAAAAAAGTTTCCCTCTCCCTAAATTCTATTAAAGGTTAACCGCATCATTAAAACATAGCTTGATTTATTTATGTGAAATCAGTTATAACTTTCTCCTACAGTGGCAGAGTTGCTTCAAAAGACCTGTCATCGCAGTGTGCACAGCAGGAATTCTGAAGGGTAGTTAACTGTGGCAGCCAAAAGCAGCTGGGATACCTTTTCCACTGGTTTATGCAGATCAGTTTTCCCAAAATGTGTGATGTTTTTGGCACTCTGTTTTAAGCAGCAGCTGTACTTCAGTCTTGATGAATTTGCCACGTCCTATTGATATGCCTGGAAAATGAAGCACTTTTCTCTCTGCCCACCACTTTTGTATACTTCACATAGTATACTGAAGCATTGTAGTCAGTTCTGTAATTGTATTTGCTAATTTGCTATTCAGGTGATAAAAAAGAATTTTTTCGTGCAGCATGAACAGTGCAATACATATTGCAGCTGGGATGCATTTCTTATATTTCATCCTCAGTTATGAAATAATTGTGACATAACAAAACTGTTTTAGAGCTGTAAGAATTGCAGAGCAACAGAAAGTGGAATTGATTTCCTTATTGCTGTCTGAGAAGATACAGACTTTGGACAAAGGAGTTTCTAAATGAAATTAAAAATGTAATATTTTATTTATTTTTTTATTTAACAACTTTCAAGTGCAGAACTAGTTGTTTTTAACACAGTTTTCCAGACAATGTGACATGATTTAAAAAAAAAATTCATCTACTTCCAAAATGAGGTCCTGCTCTTAAAAATATTAGTGTCTTTCACCAAAAAGATACTGCTTCATAAATGCATTGGGGCACATTGCCTGTACATTCAATGTGCACCAGTTTACAAGGGAAAAGATCTAAAAAGAAAAAAAATTAATTTTCAACTAGATCAGTCTTAGAGACAGGCCAGTTGTAAGAACTGCTTGAAGAAAAAAAAACCCACACAGTTGCTATTGGTAAGGGAGAGAATTGGAATCTGACCTTAAAACTGAATTAGACCTTCTTCTTTTCAAAGCCTGTCCTTGGAGAGAAAAATAATCTGCAGGTTTCAATAAAGCAGTCGGTAAGATACAGAAACTATAATAGCGTGGACCTCTTTTGTCAGAGACAAGAATGGGAAGAATTGCTATGCCAATGTAAACAATAGAGAGAAAAGAGCAATACAGGAAAAGTCAGCTCTTTTTGAAGAAATAGAGTTGAATACCTCCATAATCAGTCAATTTACTGGGCTCCAATCATATTTATTCTACTGTTGAAAAGAAAAGAGGGAAGGGTAAAGAGTGGGAGAGAAGCAGTGGCTCAGGAAAAAAAATTTAAAAAAAAAGCCCCGAAGCCATCCTTGTGTTTGTGTACAGTTAGGGTATGGCACAGCTGATAGTTTCCTTCAGTTGGAACAGAAAGCCACCTGTTTCAGTGACTACAGTGATCTGACCCTGTGTCTGGAATTCTGAGCGAGTGCCCACTGCATAGTAATGCAGACTTTAACCTGAACATATCTCTGACCTCTGGGGGATTTCAGTGACTGAAACAAACCTGCAGGGTTGTGTAGCGTAAGGACAGAAAGAATTTTGGATGCAGTAGCTCAGAGTGTACGTTGCATGTATGACAAGCTACCTGTGCATACTGAATTCGCCATTTCTGCCCAGTTAGGCCAATGTTGTGTGCACAGGGCATGTGTGGAGGTTCTAATGTGCCCCTGTTGAGCTGGATTTGCTGTACAGTTGTTGTAAACAAAAACATGGTAGAAAAATGGGAGGTGTGCCTATTTTCAGATGTGTTTGTCTGTATCTCTTTATTCTCTGTCTTACCTGCTTGTATGTTTTTGAGTTTGTAGACAGCAATGGTGTTTTGATGCCTGAAATCTTTCTTAACAGACTTACTTCCATTTTGACAGCTACTTTTCCAGAGTTTTGTTGCTCCTTGTTTCTGCATGAGTCACTGAAGTTACTGATAATGGAAATTTGAAGAAAAAGAGTAGTCTGTGCTAAAACAGAAATATCAGTTAAGAACAAACCTTGTGATAAATGTTGAGATAAATACAGTGTTCTAATCTTTGCTTTTATAAAGGACTCGGGTGCAGGGATCTCTCATCTTTTGCTTGTGTTGAGACTGGTTTATTCCAGTCCTTGTATTTGATTTCAAATATAAATAGTTTTTCTTCACTTTTCAGAATGAGGAGAGAAAGTAAGGACAATTGGATGCAGTTGTGGGGGGGAGGAGAGGGTTACGTATTTGTTTAGGGTTGCTGAGAAGGTGAATGAAATTAGGAGTCAGCTGTGAGTGCTCTGCTGGGGTTTTTTCGTATATCTGATCTTAGCTCAGTAAGAAAGTTACCTGTTAAGACTGTCTTTCCATAATTACTGATTTTTACTAGGATGAGAAATTTTGTAGGGGTTTTTTTTGGTGTGTTGTTTTCTTTAAATGTTTAGAGGCGGTGGTTTCTGAGTGCACCTTGACTCTTGGTGAGAGTTTAAAAAACATAAAATTCTTCTCTGAACTTATTCCAATGGTGAACCGGAATACTTTCAAAATGGCAAATAGAGCCAGAGCAGAAAATACTTTTAAAAGTATTTTCCATGGCTTATCTATACACCTGACTTAAAATATTTTAACTCTAACTTTTTCTGCTGGGAGAAGGGAAAAAAGATAGAGCAGACACTTTCCAGTCAAGATTGCACTGCATAACGAGTCTTTGCCATGAAATGAAAAATCTTTTCCTCTTTAGTATTTTGCAGTGAGGTCTGTTAATAAGCTTTTATGAAAAACGTTTGAAGTATGCTTTTAGCACTTTTGGGTTTGATGTGCCTGGACAACTGTAGGTTTCATTCCTACAAAACCTTGTGCTGAAACATGAGATTGGTCTTGGTAGATTTGGCCAGAAGGCAAATGGCCAACAACGGTTGTCAGGGAAAAAAAATTGATGCAGGTAAGCACATTGCAACATTTACCTGAAGTTTCTCAAGTGAGAAATAACACTACAACTATAATATATGGCTGAAATATCCTGAGTTATATATTTTCTAGACATAGGAAACTTCCATGACACTTTATTCCAGGAATTCCTTCTGTTTTTGAGCCCAAGGACATGGTGGTTTATGCCGTGCAGCAAGTAGTTAACAACTGAACTGCATATTGTGTAAAATGGTATTGTAAATGAGGCCAAGTCTCATCAGCTTACACTGTTGTAGGAAGTAAGAACAGTGAAATGCTATTTCCTATTTAAGTGAACTGATAAAATGGGCAATGATACCACCCTTGGTAACTTGATAACAGCCTTGGCATTTTGGTTCTTTCTTCTAGGATCTTTCAGTCTGCTCTGGCTTTTATGGAAGGATTGTCATATACTTCTTGCTGTTGGTCATTCACATTGCTTGTCTTTTCAACTTTTTTTTTGATTGTGCTATGTTGAGTAAAATAGAGGGAGGCAGAATTGCACATTGCTTCATCGCTTGGTGGATTTTGGAAGTGCAGGGAAAGGGGGAAGCAAAATAACTTTCACAGAGAGCAAAGCCTGGGACCTTAAATTGAGTGAGATCTTTCTCAAAAATTAGTTTTTGAAGCAGTAAACTTTCAACTTCAATTGACATTGTAAGACTGGGACATTAGAGAAGTTATTTTTAATGGAGTCTGTACATAATTCATGACTTCTCTTATTTGGAAAGGATTCTAAAGTGTAAAGTGTATTTTAAAAAAAATATTTGAAGCATTTGGATGTTAAGGGCAAACCCTGGTGTTTTTTGTGTTTATAGGGATAGGAAAGAAAGTACCTACTTTTAGATGGGGAGAGGGAAATGAAGATCATTTTCTGGAAAGAGTTGGGGATACAGGCTGGATAGGTGATTGATATTTACTTGTCATGTGTCTCCGGTATTGCTCCACTGTGAGTTAGTTCAGTGTGTCAGAGACACTTGCAAAAGCCAGATTTTGGAGAAGAGGAGTAGGGGCACATTTTGTGTTGTCTTTAATATAATAATGGAATCATTTATTTTGGAAAAGACCCGTAAGATCAAGTCCAAATTTAAACTTACACAGCCAAGTTCACCTCTGAACCAGGTCCCTAAATTCCACATCTGCATGTCTTTTAATACCCCCCAGGGATGGAGACTCAGCCAATATGTTGTCTTAATAAGAAGTGAGTGAGAGGGACTGATAGAGAAGGGCTCAATTTGTTTTACAGGTTCCCCAGTACTGTTCAAGCTGTTCTTAGTGGAGCTGTTGTTTAAAAAAAAATATTTTATTGTTTTACTATTAAAAAATTAATCTCAGATGCATTATGGGCCTGCAGGACTTGACTATATAAAATAATTTTAACAAAGTGCATTACAAATCTTGGAGACAGAATAATAGTTAAGACATTAGTATGGGAGCTAATGTTGGGATAAAAAGGTATCTGTAATGTGAAATTAGAGTTGTTACCTGAAAATCTTCTCTTTTTGTGTTATTCTTCATCGTAATCTGCTACAATTTTGCAGAGATTTGAAACAGCTTCTGAAATGAAACCCTTGTGTGTCCTTTACTGTATAAGAGCTCCTTGCTCTTTTTTCCCCCCATTTAGAAAGTGTGTTAATATTTAAAAAAAATCCAATCCCTCCCAGAAGAACGGCAAACCAAAAAAGAAACCCAACCAATCAAAAATATCAAACAAACCCCCTGTCACATGAAAAGGGGATGTTTCCTCAAACCCTTTGAGTTTGATTAGTCTGTCTAAGACCCTGGTACCCAACCAGTCTGTCAGTGTCCCATTATGGGAACTTTTCACTGAGTACTTCTCAAGATCGGGGCGGAGAGGGGGGCAGTTCTACTGACATGCTCAGGGTCACAGGCCAGAGGGAGAGACCCCTCCTGGAGCTCCACACCTTTATTCACGTATGTTACCCACTGCCAGCAGCTGCTATCACCCTTGAAGGACTCACACTAACAGTTCATGGAATAACACTCTTTATTAATAAAATTGAGGTAGGTTAAGGTTTTGAGGATTGCTGGTGACAGTATCTTACTGCAAAAACCTGTTCAAGCTACCTGGACAAGCTACCCTCCCTAACCAAAGTTAGCTAGAGGTTCTCATTCAGTGCATGTAGAGTATGGTCTTACCCAATAGGTAAGAACCTATGGGGCAGAAGATAGGTTCAGTTCTAACTTCTTCCTCTTCTTAACTTACTTTTATACTATTTATTTACATTTAAGTGGATCTTGAGTATGACTCCAGTCATACATTTTACTTGGTGAGGAGGGGTGGAGGTATCTTAGGGTCGGGTAACAGTGTAGAATCTGAGATAACCTTAGGATGGGGATATGCATCAGTCCAAGGAAACTGATTGATTTTGCTAGGGTTGATTCAACAGCAAGACATCTTCCTTTATCTCACTTGGCTTTCAGCTGTGATGTGGCTTATCAGCGAAAAAGCACCACTGAGTTACCTCCTCTGCAAGGATTTAAACAGAATCTGACCGCAGTTTCCACTTCACCCTCTGTTGAGTCCCCTTAGCATGTACTGTGTGTGGGAAATTGGGCATGCTGACCACATTCTATCCAGGGAGCAGCAACTGCATTTCCCTCTATAATTTCTGTAGTGTTAAAACTATGTCTGTAATTTCCTACTTTTCTTGAGTTTTATCCCCAGTCTTTCCCCAGCCCTGGCCCTGCCCCCCCCCCCCATCCCACCACCAAAACAACCAACGAAACAATCCCCCCCTTGAAATGTCTTCTTAAGCCTATTGGGAAGTGAATGGGAAAAATTTACTAAGTAATTGTCATGGGCAAATTTTGTCCTGCTTTCTTTTCTGTGAAATAGAACACAGAAAAGGAGAGAGAGCATTATTGATTGAGAGTCATAAAGTCCTGCTTGTACTGTCTTGATTTTGTATTTTGGAAGACAGCATTAATCACACCTTGGCTTTTTCGGTATTTGACATTTCAGCTGATAAAGAGAACTTTTTCACTACACACTGAACTTTCCATAATAACATCCTCATGTATGACATTTGAAATAAGGCCATATTAATTCAGTTTATGAACTCAGTTTTAAATATTGATATTTAAAATTATTGGGAAATAATGTTATCTAAGATTTAGACAACTGACAGCCTCCCTAATCCCCCAAATTCATGGACCATATATGTTAATTTAGAGTTTTAGTTATTAATTACTTTTCAGTGATGTTATTACATGATGCCTAATTATAAAGAGAACTGTAGAGTGTTTTATCCAGATGAACTAGAGTTGAATACAGGTGTTGCTACAGGAAAGAGCAGTTTTCCATTTTCTCCTCTCCCTTTGTTTGACTTTTTTAACGTGCAAATCTGCCTCTGCCAGTTTATTGCTGGATTTGTACAGCATGTATCATTCGAGGGGGGGGTGTGGAATTACTGTGATAAAACACAGGGTGTTACTTGTCAATGCATAGAGGAGGGAAAGAAAGAGCAGCCAACCTTCTGGGTGAGATGTCTGTGTATACTGGGCAGGGCAGATAGTGTGGGCAAGCCTTGCTTTGCTCAGTGAGTGTAATGGCTGTTGCTAAATGAGATGGAGTTGCTGGTTTTTAGTTTGATTTTTGACTCTTCCTATATTTTGAAATTGATTTGTTGGTTGGAATAGTATTTCTTTTGAAGCTACTGAGTTACAGTGCTGCTCTTCAGGGGATGAGAATATTTTGTCAGTTTTTAATTTATAGATAGACATTATCCACATAGTATTGCTGTTGCTGTTTATTATTAAGGTCAGAAGAAAATGTGTTAAACTTAAAACAGCTTATTGCTCCAGAATGCTGCAGCTCTAATGTCTCTACTTTGTATATGGTTTGTTTCTTATTTCTACAAGGAACCTATAAGGTTCTTTTCTTTCCCCTTAGTTTATGTTCTTCATAGCTTGATGTGGTTTTTTTGTGTTTTATACTGTTCTAAGCAGTTAGACTACAGTGGCAAACCATAACTAATCATTCTAGTAATACCCCATGCTGTTCTTAATCTGTATCCTAAGCAGATTTTTTTTTTTTTCTTCATCAACCTCAATATTTAGGGGAAGTTTTGCTGTGGAAGGTTGTAGTCAGAAAACCACATTAAACTTAATTGAGAAGATCAGTACAGCAGGGTATATCTTGTTTTGCTTCAGTATGAGGATTTGTGCTACAGTTTGAACAACTGTGTTGTTTTTTTTCCCAAGATGTGAAGTTTGTAGGTTTTTATTAATTGCAGTCTTCTGTCACAGCACATGAAGTTAGAATACTTACTGTGAAGTGGTAAAATTCTGAAAGCTTGTAGTGTTTTTTCCCTATTTTTTAAGGTATAGTCAGTAAAGAAATTAATTTATTATTGTTTTTAATTGGATCTTTAATGGTATAGGTAGAATTTGTACAGATAATATAGAAGCAAATCACACTTGCAAAACTGCATTAAGAAGTAATAAATCTTAAAGAATTGATACTGTGAATGAATGACACGCTTACGAATTCACTGAAATACTTGTGTATGCTGTGTATTCTGTTAATTGGATGCCATAAAAAAATAAAAATAAATAAAATTATGTAAAGCTTCCCTTTCCTGTTATACCAGTTACAGGAAAGGGATACTGAAAATTCTTCCTTGGAATGAGCAAAAGCATCGTGAAGAAGACTGGTGTGAAAAAGCAGAATGCAGGTAAGTGTATATAATAAATCAAAAATATTTCTCCATATTTATGTACATTTCAGAGAAATAATTTATTTACTAATTCTTAAAGTTACTTACTAATTCTCAAAGTATGGGAAATACCCAGTAAGACTGGCTTCTTAATTTTGTACTCACTGACTTGAGTTCTCAGCCTGCTTAGTGAGACTGACTGAGCACTGTTTCATGTTCCAGCATTACCTGCAGTGTGCCTCTGTGATGAGTAACTTTGGCAAGTGCATGTGAGCAGTGGGAGGTTACTGTTGGAGATCCTGATTTCTTTATCTATTTTTTTCTTCCACCCCATTACTTGTCAGCATAACATTATCGTAGCAGCATTAATGGATCACAGAACTGCCTTTCACTGTGTGAGAAACAGATGGAAAGCAGAGGTTGGGCATACTTGTGTCTTCAGTAGAGAGGATTCTTTCCTTCATGATCTATCTCCTGTTTGCAGTGTCTTACTAGTTGCTTTTCTGACAAAAACTAACACTCAGTGTGATTGGCATTTGAGTCTCATGAAATTATTGTGTAGCGGTAGGTTGATGGTATAATTTTCTTTCAGAAGTTTTAGAAAAAAAACTGATGTGGAAAAAATGCAAGCAAATATATACTTAAACATATACTTCTTTTTTTTCTTTTTAAAGGATGATTATTGAACCAACTTTGCAAGATGAAGGCGAGTTTCTGTATGAAATGCAACCTGAATTACTGAAGTACAGGACTACTGACCTTTCAGTAGATCTCGTTACTGACTGGTATTTGAGCAGAGCACAGGAAATTGAAAAATATGCAATGCAGGTGAGCATAGCAGTGAGGAAATGATGGTGGCTGATCAGCCTTCTTCAGCAGAATCCTTAACATTCCTAATGCATATTAATGGGACACTTTTCCCTAAGTAATGTACACTGTGTCTCCATGCTCATTATGGCTTTTGAAGTATTTGTTTTTTCTTTTGCAGTGTACTTATGCCTGCTCCAAAGTTTATTCAACCAAATAATTAATCCATAGGAATGAATAGGAAGCCAGTAGATTCCCTTTTGCTTTGTTTACCACAGCAGACAGTAGCTATTTCACGGTAATACGTGAAAAATGTTTACAACTAAGGAGGGGGGAAGTTGAGCACAGAATGTTGGGAAACATATTTTATTACCTGCCACATGATACTGTATCGTGTATAATGATATTTGGCAGTCACATGTCACTGTCATATGTCGATATGTGGTATTGCAATGATTGATTCCTGGCAGTTCTACTGTATGTCTGTGGGACTACCATGCAGCTTATTTTTGCTTGGTTTTCTTTGTATGTTACAAGTGTGTAAAGCTCTGTGTGGTAAAGATAAGCATTGCAAGTAAGAACAGAGCTCATCACTGATGTGCTCCTGTATTTTAGTGCTTCTTAAACCAATTTAGCTGCATGAAAAGGAGGTTGACTGGAAGTATCACTATGAGTTAGTTTTGATGGGTGAGTTCTTTTATTCTTCATGTTTTCAGTCCTCCAAGGCTCTTTAATCTTAGTTGCCTGGGATTTTAACAGCCTATCACTATGTATGGAAATAAAAGCAACTTCCAAGGATCGATTAAATTGCTAACATATAAATTAAATTTCATTCTGCTCTTCCAGACTTACGTCTGCCTCACTGAATACGTATAGCCAGTATTGCATTCTTTGAAATCCAAACAAAACCTTTCATATAAAGGTAGTTTCAGTCACCAGGGAAAACGAGTATCATTATATTCTGTGACATAAAATGCAACGATTAAAATTATCAAATCATAGTCAGCTAGAAAAGTTACGTTACATGTCAGTTACTTGATTGTCTTAGTTTAGAGCAATCCATCATATTCCATACAGTGAGGTGAGGTGATGTATCTCTGTTTATGATCTCCAGAAGGAATAATGTTCTGAGTTATGTGCATCAGTGGGATGCATTTTGGTCAAAAACCTTCCATTACATCATTCTGTAAGATTAAGCATTTTATTTGGTCTTTATAAAGCTGAAAAGAGTAATCCATTTAGGAATATACAGTCCACAAAAACTTCTAGGAACTTAAAATTGCCTATTAAGCAACAGGGAAAGAAAACACAAACAGGACACAGATTGATGTGGGTTTTTAGCAAACCAAGGTTGTTGAACAGTGGGGTTTTTTATTATTTTTTCAGGTCGACTGTGCTCTGTCCCTTGTTCGTCTTGGCATGGAGAGGAATATTCCTGGTCTGCAGGCACTTTGTGACAATCTGATCACTCTTGAGACAGTAGTTTATGAGACTGATGGGGATCGAACCTTGACTTTAAAGGAACTTCTAGAGATGAAAGACATTGAGAAGTTGAGACTGTTAATGAAGAATGTAAGTTTCAAAATAATAAGTATACCTTGGTTTCCAGTAACTCGGTTTATCCTAAATCCTGTATATAAAAATACTGTTAGTGGCTGTCATTTTTCTGATGAACCTCCATCGTTAATTCAACAAAAATGTAACACCTTTACTATTCCTTTACTGTATGTTGGTGTCTTTAAATATTGTCAAGAAATCATAATATTTGCTTCTGCAGCAGATGTGTGTTTTTCAGCTCTGTAGTCAGCCTGTCCGTGGCATTTTAGAATAGAAAAAGACCTCTTGGAAAGGTTAAAATATAGCTAGAGATTGAACAGGGCTTTGAGATTCAGTTGAAGAATTTCTAGAGGAAAAGACTCAGAATTTTTATTTTTTTCCTAGCATTTATGTAATCACTGATAATTTGTTTTCCTGTCTTGCATTCTTGATGAATTACTGAAAGTAATGCTACTCTGGCATGCTTACAAGCTGATCTTTCACTCATATTGAAATTGCAGGAGGAAGACAGCTGGGCTTTCCTCGTGTAATGGGCTTTACTCCTGTACTGCCCAATTTCCCCAAGCCATTGGGTAGCAGGAAGATTGTTTCAGTGCTTCCTTGTGTAGTGATCTGTGCAGTGGTGGTGAATGTCAGGCTTCAGTTCTTGTTTGTGATAGGTGAAGATACTGTTTCAGTTATATTGATCAAAATAGATTCTGTTTGTTTTTTGCTTATTTTGGACAGTGAAGCTGAATTTGTTCCTTTTTCCCCTTCTGTCTGTAATTCATTGTGTTTTCCAGTCCTCCGATGAAAAATATGTGAAGAATGTTTATCAGTGGATGATCCCTTTTCTCCACCGCTGTGAAAATCAGTCCCCTGGTCTTGCAAATTCACTTTTTAAAGAATATTTAGTAACACTGGCCAAGGAAGACTTGACTCTACCTCTGAAGATATTTCAGAATTCAAAACCTTCTGTAAGTGTAGAGCCCTGATGACTCTATTGGTTTGTTTGGAAATTCTTGTCCTGAAGAGATAAGTGCATAAACAGGACTAGTTCATTTAAATCAGGTGGTCTTCCTCATCTTTTTCTTCCTCTTGGACTCAGGATTTGTTATGTTTTAGAAAACATTAAGTAAAAGGTTTTATACCATACATTATGATGCAGCTAAACTGTCCTTGATGAGATTGTCAAACTAATATAAAAATGTTCTTGACATAGTAGAACAGAAGTTATTGTATGAATTCTTCTTTGAAGTAATTTTCTGGTGATCTGTTCAAAGTAAATTCCTGGCATATTTACTTTCTAAAAAGTGAATATGAAAGAGTTTCATGATCTCACTAATATTTCTTTCCTGAGGAGTTTTACTAAGATTAAATTGCAAGTTAATTCCCCTGCATCCTGCCTTCAACAGGAAATCTAAAGAATAAAATGGAGGCCAATAAAATGGGGAAAAGTTCAGTGAGTAAGGGTTGAAGTAGCCTTCCATGAGTGTTTCATGCTGCTTCTATGGTTTAAATAATTCTTCCAGAGCACATAAGTCCATTTTTGAATACTATTGAACTTTCTGAGTGAATGGACAAAAATCGACCAGTGGAGCAAAACCACAGCTATTTTGTGTGTTGATACTGTTGAAAATATTAAACAAATCTGACAAATGTTTGCAGCAGTTGCTTTCCTCTGCCCTGTGCCCTCTTTGCTTCTCAAATTCCAAAAGGGTAAAATGGCACATCACTATTATTTCAAGTGTCTACATTGCAGGAAACTATCCAAGTTATGTTTCAGGTTGTGACTTCAACAGGTACTTCACCAGGTTATTATCAAGGGGGACATTCTGATTGCACCTAGAGACAATTCATTTACTTGGAGTACACATCTTTTTCTATTCAGAAGAAAACTGTTGAATTAGAAATGGAAAATAAAAATGAGTGTTCTTTCTTTTCTTGTTAGTGTCAGCAAAAAATTATTCCTGATCAAGACCAGCTTATGATTACGGCACTGGAATGTATTTATAGCTGTGAACGAGATGACCAGCTCTCTCTCTGTTATGATATTTTGGAATGTCTTCCACAAAGAGGATATGGGTAAACATTTTCAGCTGGTTATTTGTAAATATTTTAGAAATAATAAATATAGTTGTGAATTAATGCTTTTAAAATGGTTGTTAAGTCACTAAAGAGCAGTTGATGTTCTTGGAATGTTCTGCTGCTATCTGAGTTGCCGTGGTCGTCATATGTGTATCTGTATGCTTGTGATGTGTATGTACTCCACCAGATAATGCAGAAAAACACGAGTTAAAGTAGCAGCCCAGATCAAGGCTTCTATATTAGTTCCTCAGACTTTTATATTCTGATGAACTGAGGCACAGTGTTGGTGTCGTATTGGTGTCGTTCCACTAGTGGCATGTTGCACTTAGTTTGCAAGCAGCAATGTGGCCCCGAGAGAGAGGGAAGATGGAAGGCCTATATGAAGGACAGGTCATCCTCAAGAAAGTGGAACCATAAAGAGGAGATGACCCTCTCAGTTTTAACTATCTTCCCAGCAATAAACCAACAATTTTAATATTTTCAAGTAAACATATATTTCATTTTAATCAAGGAATGTTTCAAACTGCTTATCTTTATATCAGTGTAATATGAATTACATTAAGAGATTATAAGAATTATTTGTGTATATATGTATTTAATTGTGTAATATCTTTGCAGGCCTGAAACAGATAAAACTAACACTCTTCATGATGAAGTAGATGAACTGGAACAAATTCTTAGGTATTTAATTTTGCTAAAATAAAACAAGTCACTAAGCAGAGCCAAGAACTTTTTTATGACAAGAAAGCAGCAAGAATACTTACCTTTTTTTCAGTGCTGTCAACAAGATTATCTGTATGTTTTTTAAATTCAGAACATAGAAATGTTGAATGGTTTTATCTATTTGAATACTACAAAAATGCATAGATGTTTTTCTTTAAAAGTTTGGGGTGTTGGGGTTTTTTTTGTCCTGTTTTTGAGGAGAAAGGGTTACCTGAGGAGTTTGTTTTGCTCTTGATACTCTATAATGCTTTGAGTGATTAAAGATGAAAATTGTAAAGATATGTTACCAGGTTATTGGTGATATGAGTTTACCCTACTGTATTATTATTATTATTATTATTATATACATTTTTAAAAATGTAGATAATGTTACTCTGGCTAATCCCTACTGTTACAGATTTTATAGAGTCTGTTTGCATTTGCAGTACATTGTCTGAGACAGCTTTAAGACTCCTGCTGCAGGAGTAGTTGTACGATTGTGCAGGATTCAAAAACACTGACTCTCTATTTACAGTGTGTCAGAGCTGTTGGAGAAACATGGACTTCAGAAACCTGTTTCTTTTGTGAAAGACACCAAGGACAATGTGGAGGAGGCACGGAAGCTGATGATTAGGCTGACAAGGCACACAGGTCGCAAGTTAGTATCCCAAGGGGAGCGGGAGATAAGAGGGAAAAGACAGGCAGGTAACAGTCCCTGCCTGTTGTGTTGCAGTAGGAAACTGTGGCATTCACCCTGAAGATGATGTATCTAAAACACATTTGTTAAACTAATGATTATTGTGGTTGCTGCTTTGGCTGCATTCTCCACAGTCAAGAAACTCTGTCTTGCTTTTCAAACCTGTTTGTGTTCAAGTAAACAAGCCTAAAAGGCATACTGGCTGCAAGATGATGAAGTGTAAAAGTTAACATATTGTAAATTAGGTCCTTTAAGACCTATTAAATTTTATTGAGAGTGTAGGATTTGTAAAATAACGCTTTGGTTTTTTTGGCGTGTTTTCTTGGAACCCTTGTAATAGGGTAATTTATTGATTTAACTTATTGATTCTACTGCTTATGTTCCCAGTGTAATTTTTCAATTTTTCTATGTAAGGACTACTTCACTTAACTCATCTTTCAACTGTATATAAATTATTACAGGCTCTTGGCATGAGCAGATAAAAAATTTGAACCCTGGGAAAAGCAGCCATCACTGCGGGTGATTTTTCTTTCTTATTTAAAGCAAACATGCACAGCAGTTTATTGGTGATGGTAGAGTACTATTTAGATTTTTAGTAGTATGAAAGCTTTTTAAGAGTTCTAAAAACCTTTTTTTGCAAAGATCAAGTCAATGCCTCTGTAGGAAAAATGTTGATTTTTCCACTCATGGAGACATTTTGCTTTGTCAAAATGAAAGTTAATGCCACATGAGAAAATCACTATTATCTGGAACTAGCTAAAAAAACCTCTTTTTTTAATCTGGAAGGCTCAAGATAATGTGAAAAGGCCTTCATAATGTTTTTACTAATAAATATTTTAATAGAGCACAGGAAGTTGAAGTCTTGTGGGTAAACATTGATCCAGGGATCCCAAGGGTCAAGAACCTGAATGCCATTCAATTTTAAGGAACAAAATAAAGTTGCAGCTCTATTCTCCTGTGATTGCATTCAATTGATTAGTCCTTGGAGATGGCCTACAATGAACAGCACTTTAATGATCCTCAGTTGCTGTTAGAAACTTGGTTTTGTCCTGCTGTTCTTGGGTTAGTAGGAAGAAAGCACATCCAACTTTATGCTGTATTATTGAAAATTTTCAAAATTTACCTGGGGGATCTTGAGAAAAATTGTTGAAATCCATGTCTTATCCCACAGAAAACAGAGAAAACACTTGGGTATTGCATTGTTGTCAAACCATTTTATCCCACAGACACCTTTTTAATATTAATATTAAAAGCATTCTGTCTTTAAATCACATCTCGTTAAAAGTCCAATTCAATATTGAAATAGCATTTGAGAAAACTCTTTATTTTTTTGTGATTGAAATGTAGTGTTATCTACTACTTTTCTTTAAATCTGTTGAGGCAGAGAGTATTTAATTTTAAAAAATGTTTGTAGGCAACCATCAGCCAGTGAGACACAGTGGAAGGAGTTGCTCCAGGATATGTTAGACATGCAGCAGAAAGTGTATAGATGCTTACATTCAGATGCTTGCTATGAGGTGAGTTTTGTGTCTTCTTACTAACTTATGTCCCAGGTAAGCTACAGATACTCATTTCATATTGTTGCTTGCAAATGTAAATACATCTTGTATTACTGTCTTGTATTACTTGGTTGTCTACTGGCTTTTTGGCAGTATTTCTGTTCAAACCAGAAATTTCTGGTGTTAATTTATTTTGTCAAAAGCCTCTTTGATAAATATCCTATATATATTTTACTAGAATTCACTTTTTTAAAAAAATAAGTCAGCTTCTTGAGGCTGTATTCTGTGGACAGTAATTCTGTGTACAAATGTGTTTAGCAATGAACACTTTAAACTAATAAAAATAAGCAGTCTGTTAGATAAATGTTATCTTGTCTTAAGCATTCCATAAACACATGAAGTTCTGGTTTGATAATATTATCCAACATCATTAAAGGATTATGAACTTTCTGTTGTTTGCAGTTGAAGTAAAATAATGTGAAATGAGAAATTTAATTTTACTGAAGGAGAAAAACCTGCATGTGCATAAAACCCAAACCTATGTCATTAGTATTTGCAAAGGACAGCTGTTAGACTGATACAGAATTTGCTGTGACATTTATTTTTTCTTTGCATTTTCACTTCAATATACTGCAGTTTATTACAGATACAGCATTGTGTCCACTATAATTAGTGTTTATATATATTCATGTATGTATAATATATATAAAAAATATATACGTGTAGTATGTATATAAACACTAATACAGTGTTTTTATATATATATATTCATATGAAAGAGGGTTTTATTGCCGCTTACAGATTTAATTGTTTATGGCTACCACTGATAAGCTCTTTGGAAAGGTCTTAAAAGCAGATTAGAAAAAGAAAGAAGGATAAAAGCAATGCTATTCATTAATACATGAAAAAATCATTCATCCTTTATAGTTGTACAGCTTGAAGTTGTTCTTAGAGAACTTCAGCACATTTAATGTTCATGGTTTTGTAAGAGGATACAATTTAGTATACTTGGAATTTGTTTAAATTCTTTTAAAATTATTATAATACTAGAGCACTCTGTAAATAAGACATTTACTTTGCCCTGTTCTTAATGTAAGTTTTCTATTAACGTTAAATTATTTTTAACCTCTGAACCATGTGATTTAAAAAAACCCAACACAACAAAAAAGGATTTGGGTAAAATTATGTAGGAGTGCTGAAAATGCTTTGAAGTGCAGTGCTGTCATATGCAGTTATGCTTTGATAACTTGAAAATTGAGAAATTTGATGAGATGGTAAGGAATTGCAATCCCATGTAAGGTTTATATTGGATACTTTTTAAAATAATGCTTAGTCTGTTTTGCTTCCATGCAAAGTGAATTCTGTTGTCTTAAAGAAGGGCTTCATGTCCATAAATTTCAAGAGAGATAAGTGTTGTTTATGTGAACTTTGAGGAAGAAGGATCAGCTATCATACTTTACATCTTTCACTATTCCTTGAAGATTAAAATGTTGTGGAATGGAAGATGATCCAGTTGTGTGATGTTCTTTAAGAAGCACTGAACTGTGTTCCTTTCCAGAGCGTGAGATGGTTTGGAGAGGTTCTTCCTAGTGAAGAAATATTTCAGTTTCAAGATGTGATTGCACAGGGTGCTAGATAACCTCATCTTTGCCCCCTTTCCAATGAAGGGTTGGAGCAGATGATCTTTAGAGGTCCCTTCCAACCTAGGCTCTTCTATAATTCATTGATCATGTTTAATTTGTTGTGAACTCAAAACCTTTGATAAAAGTCATTTTGTTTGAGCTGTGATATTTTTTGAAAATATTAAGTGTCTATGCTGCTCTTTATTAGGACAATATTGCCTGTGCTTAAGGAAAAAAACACTTTTGTAAGTAAGTGAGATTATTTTGAGTGTCTTAAAGTGGGCAGAACTTTGAACTGGAAATAAATTAGGTGGGTTTTGGCAGATGCAGCATTATATTAGATTGTCTTGATTGAAATTTAGATAACATCTTATATGCTCAGTTCTAAATATTTATAATTTCTTCAGAGATACAGAATTTCCTCTCATATGTTGTTGGTTTTAAGGTCTTAATATTGAACTGCCTTTTCAGATTCTTACATCTTACCAACACTTCAGAATGTAGGTATATTTCTGATCTCTTAAATTGTTCTGTAAAGAGAGCTTTTATTTCTCCAGTAAGTAGAAACAATTAGCTACTGGTTAATTTTAACTTTACTTAAATTAATACTTTCCTTGATAGAAGTTACATTTTCTGCTTGGACTGAATGTATTCTTTTGACTTTAGAGATCCTTTTATTCAGAGGTTAATTCCGTTGAATGCAGATAAGCTGACTTGAAGCTGCTGCTGCTGCAGGTTATTAAATTACTGTTCTTTCTTTTAGATATTCACTGAAAGCCTTTTGTGCTCAAGCAGTATAGACAATATCCACTTGGCTGGGCAAATGATGCATTGCAGTGTTTGGTCAGTGGATCTACCAAGTTCATCAAAAGGGAAGCCACAGTACCGAGTCAGCTATGCGAGAAGTATCGAACTAGTTCTGGCTGCTGGCAGAGAATATTTCAATTCTTCAACAAGTTTGACTGACAGCTGTATGGAGTTGGCCAGGTACATTTACAGTTACCACATACATTAATATAACTGATTTAATATTGTCATAAAATTAGAGTTTATTTGCTAATGTTTCCCCCCACCTGCCCAATCTCCTATTGAGAGTCTTTTTTCATAAGCAGGCTCTGGAAATACAAAGTAGCATTGCTTTTAGTGCTCAGAGTCCTGTGATCAGCTTTTATCTTATGGTTTTAGGGTGATACTTGAAAATATGAAGTTTATAGATCAAATACTTGCTAAGAATGTGTGACTGAGTGTTTTTTGTGTTTAATAAGATGTTTTGGTCCTTCTCTGACTTACCTCCAGTGAGATGTTTCATGGTAATTTAACCTTTTTTTCCTGAGGGATTATCACAGTGGGTAGGTTTCCTAGGAGCCTCTGTGTATAAGTTGTTTTAGGTAGAATGTATTTATCTTCTCTTTAACTTTTTCATTCCCCTTGTGTTTTAATCTTCACCCTGAAATATCTGTCAGTTCTCCTGAAAAATGTGATGGGTTCAGATGGAATGTTCAGCTAACTTACAATTTTATTTTATTTTTTATATAAATGTGTCTACTCTTAACTAACGTGTAGAGATAAAAGCCATATGGCCCACTGCACAAATAAAATCGTTTTGTGATTTAATGTGTGAGGTGAATTAAACCATTTGAAATCACTGGGACAGGATGCCATCCAGAGGGACCTGGACAAGCTTGAGAAGTGGGCCCATAGCAATCTCAGGCAGTTTAACAAGACCAAGTTCAAGGTGCTGCACCTGAGTCAGGGCAACCCCTGGTATCAGTCCAGGCTGGAGGATGAACAGATCAAGGGGAGCCTTGCTGAGAAGGACCCTGGGGTGCTGATGGGTGAGAGGCTGGACACGACCTGTCAGTGTGCGCTCACAGAAAGCCATTTGTGTCCTGGGCTGCATCAGAAGCAGTGTGGGCAGCAGGGTGAGGGAGGGGATTCTGCCCCTCTGCTCTGCTCTGCTGAGACCCCACCTGGAGTGCTGCATCCAGCCCTGGGGTCCCAGCACGGGAAGGACATTGACCTGCTAGAGCAAGTCCAGAGGAGGCCACCAAGATGATTAAAGGGCTGGAGCACCTCCCTATGAGGAAAGACTGAGGGAGCTGGGATTGTTCTGCCTGGAGATGAGAAGGCTCTGGGTGACCGAATTGCAGCCTTCCAGTACCTGAAGGGAGCCTACAAGAAAGATGGAGAGAGACTGTTTACAAGAGTACATAGTGACAAGGGAAATGACTTCAAACGGAAAGAGAGTAAGTTCAGATTAGATATTAGGAAATAAAATGTTTACTGTGAGGGTGGTGAGGTACTTGAACAGATTGCCCAGAGAAGCTGTGAGTGTCTGTTCCCTGGAAGTGTTGAGGGTCAGGTTGGATGGGGCTTTAAGCAGCTTGGTCTAGGGGAAGGTTTAGTCTCTACCCATGGCCAGGTGTTTGAACTAGGTGACCTTTGATGCCTCCCAGCCCAGGCCATAGTATGATTTTGCATGTTGATTTTGTCTGTTAAATGTGTATTAATAGAACCACATATGAATACACTGTATCAGAATGCAAGCTGTATTAAATAATGGAAAAAGCTTTTTACATTAATATTCATAAAACATATGAATTAAAAATATTTAAAATAATGTGCTGATAATAATTGCATGCATTGCTTCATCTTCAGAGCCATTTAGTGGACTTTTTTTGTTGTTTTCTTAATCAGCTTTGTTTTTCTTTGCTTGAGGAAATTGTGACAGTGACTCTAATGTTTTACTTCCAATCAACTTTTTACAGTATTTTGCTTTTATCTTCTAGTTATATGGCAGTACCAAAATGCCATTTCTCCTGTAGTAGGCGAAATACTTCACTAAATAATTATATATTTAAGTACAAGTGTCTTCAGTGTTTTCTACTTATTAATTGCAGGTCTAAATTCAGGAGGTTTTTAGGTGATGTGCTTATCACAATCAGTTGAAGGCAGTGTGAAAATAGAAATTTCTTAAAATGTTTAGCCAGCCATAACAGAGAGTATGCCAAACACTTCTGATGTGTATTAGAAGACTAGTGAGTATTTTGACATTTCATAATTACAGTACATTACTGGTAGCTGTTCTTTTGTTTTGTTTTACTCAGAGGGGAACTTTTTCTTCAAATTTAACTTCAGATGTGTTCATCAAACTTGAGAAAAATGTTTCATTCTTTACTAGGTGTTGTCTTCAGCTTATTGTAGACAGTCCCAGTGCTGTTCAGGAGGAGTTGGACCTCATTCGTGCTCTCGGTTACCTTGAGGAATTCGGAGTGAAAATATTACCGCTGCAAGGTACTGCATAACTTTATTCTTTATATGATGACTTGATTCACAGACATAAATACGCATGAGATATAGTTACAATTACGTAAGTGTGGCGCAATTAAACTAAAGGGTCCGTTTCCTGCCTCCAGTTTACAGGCACATACCAAAAAATGATTTTTGTAATAAAATCTTTTAGTTTATGTGAGATAAGAAAGATACTTGCATATTACACCCCTGTTTTAGGACTTATTTTATGCAGGACTTTAAGATAATTAGAGTATTGAGTGTATGAAATTCCTGGTGACTTCAACAGAAGTAGTTTGAGCTCATCTTTAATTTGCTAAATATTCTGCACTTGCTTATGTGCTGATGAGCTTTAAAATTATAGGTGGGAGAGAAGTACTGTCATGGATAGGCAGTTTTCGTGTCTCCACTGGGCTGTTTCGTTTTGAAGTATGTAAAACCTAATGACAGTGGAAGTGAACTCTTATGAGATATTTCTTGTGATGGATTGGTTAAAACTAAATCTGTTTTGGAGCTCTGACTCCAATAGAACAGAAAGTTGTTGAACAGGAATTGGAAAGAAATTTTATGCATATGTAAAATGAAACTGCATGAACACTAGCAAAGGAAACACTGTAAGAGAACTGTCTGAAATGAGCACTGAGTACCAATGAAACATGTCTTTCTTCTGGTATTGTGCAGAGAAATACTCCATATGTAATATTCTGAATGCTCCATATGTAATATTCTGAAATCTTACCATTTCTGGACTGAGAATGTCTGGACTGAGATCTTACAGTATTGGCCTGTTGATTTCTAGAGTAAAATTCTTTTTTAGTCAGTTTGTTCAGCCTTTTATGTGTAAAAAAGTGCACATACTTTCTTCAACTTTTTTTGCTGTGGACATGAAGGTATCATTTAAAAAAGGTGTTAACAGTGTGTGTAATACAACTGATCTAGATTAATTAGAATATGTGAAGTCATGCCTGTAATTTCATTAATGAGCCTGACTTATCCTTGCTCCAGTATCTTTCATGTAAATCAGATTAATCTAATATGATTAAAATGATGGTTTCAAGTTTTAATGAAAGCCTTTAAATGGTATGTTACTTTGATAGAATGTCATTAAAGTAGCAGTAAGGATCAGCCGTTCCCCCAGCAGTGGTCTATTAGCAGTAGACTTTTATTTGCCTTTATACATTTAGTTTTCTGTAGAGCTTCCCCCCACTTGTATTTTTAGCAAACTCAGCAATTTAAGTTTATGAACTGCTCTTATACTCTATTTTAATAAAATCTGTTTTGAAGACTCCTTATTAACATAAAAGGTCCATCTTTAATGTGTTTGACCCATCAGATTACTTTTAGTTATGTTGGATATTTACAAAAAATCTTTCCTGTATAATGAGTGAATGAAAACATACTACTGCTGTATACTAATATATGTACGGGATAGAATATTAAAAATAAAACTAAAAGTGTAACCTTTTCCTGTTCCTCCACTCTTAGTTTGTTTTAGTTGAACTTGATTTCTAGAATTAATAGAGTTTTCATTATGTGAGTACTTCTTTGTTTTTATTGAGGCCTAATATTGTATGTTTTAAGCCCAATATACTAATGCAGATTTTTATCCCACATGTAGCCAATAAAGTCTTACTGAGTGTTAAGTGGAAGATTTACTTGCAGTTCCTCTGTGTTCTGAGAACTTGCATGATATGAGAAAGTTACCTATTTAAAGCAGCAGCCTGAAGTTAGCCACCCACTAGCTAGCTAAAAAGGGTACCAAATTCAGTTCATGATATTAGACAATTAAGATAATTGTTTAATTCCTTGTAAAATCATTTTTGAAACGCAGTACTAATTATAAGCTTCTCAGAATACGGTTGACACAACTGGTGATTTGCAGACTATGCTTCCACTTGCTCAGAAAATTTTTACGTATATTAAAACAGCCTGAAGAATTTGCCTATGATGGTTCTTTCAGTTTGTGTGAAGTATCTCATCCATGCTAAAATAAAATGTAGCTTGAAATCTTAGTTACTTAAAACATTTTAAATGAAAGTTAATGTCTGTGTTAGCATTCTTTCAGAATGTTGCAGAAGTGATAATTAAAAAAAATTGTATAAAAGTATCTTGGTTAATTGTATAAAGTAAAAAACATTGAATGTGAAAACCTGGAACAAACTCAAGTTTTCCTTCAGGTCAGTTTCTGTTTCTTTTCACCATTAGCAACCTGACTTGTAGTGATTGGAGTTGGATATTGGGGTATTATTTTAACTCTCTGTTTATAGGTATAACTGAGGATCTGCATGCAGGCAGCTTTGGGCTGGTTTTCAGATCATGTTTGCATTCTCATACTCCCCATCACTTCCTGTGCCCATGTCGTTTAACCAGAAATACAGCACTCGAGTTGATTTGTGCAGTCCCTTAACACCAGTTCTGCTTTCAACAGTGCGTTTGTGTTCTGATCGACTCAGTCTCATCAAGGACTGTCTGGCTCAGATGTCAACAAACTATAAACAGTCTGCTAAGCTCCTGGGACTTGCAAACTTGCTAAGGGTTGCAGGTAAGCTGTGTTAATAAGACTCTGAATTGCAAGCAGTGTGGTTTACATTACACTTTAGGACATTTGAGTTGATTGTTAGAATATGTGTTTGAAGACAGGACTAAAAAGTCATCTGGAAGAGCAGTCATTGGGGAGGAATAAAAGATTTTACGTAAACAGAATATTTTTTCTGTAAAACAGCTGCAATGGTCAGCAGCTCTGATGTCCCACTAATACCTGAAATAAAAAATGCCTTGTCTAATCTAGAGTTGGAATAAAACCTTATTTCAGATTGCAGGAGTTGTGGCTGAGAATTATCTTGTTTTACAATTAATTGGTAGTACTAAAATTCCGGTAAATCTTATTCCCTCTGTCAGGTAAGTTAGTTTTATTTAAGCATAGCTATATTTAAGTTAGAGGGGAAAAGTCATCTGTAAAGCATGAATTTGAGCTGTTAGACTTTTGTCTTTGCTGCATCTGTCTCCTTTGGGCACTAAAAATAATGCATTAAATTGAGTATTCATTTGATGAACTGAACATCTTCAAAGCTTGAGTCCTGAGGATATTAGTTTTTTATTTTTGATAGCCTATCTAAAGTAGCTGCCTTTTGATTTTGGAAGAATACTTAATCAATGCAGCTGTAAACACAGTACTACTGTATTTTTATGATATAGAAATGGAATACAAAAATGTAAAATAGACATTCATATTTCATGCAGCATGGTGTGTAAAATCAATGCATTTTGGCTTTGTCATTGAGGCATGCCTGGCTAATTCCCTTTTCCCTTTCTATTTGTTAAACCATGTAAGATTTTGTCTTACGTTTTCAGGAAGCTTAGTATTGGCAATTTTTTGCATATTGTATTACAAATAGGGAGGGAGATACCTGAGAGGGTTGTGTGAGGTAATGAACAGAGGTAAGGAGGTTAGGCTGCTGACCTCCCAAGATGCCCAGGTCCTAAGGAAAGGAGTCACAGGAAACGTCGTTGTGACTCTGGTCTACTCAATGGTCCTGTTTCATAGCACTGCTCTGTGAAAGATGAGAGGGAGAAGGGGACGATGCCATGTTAAGTATCTGGATCCAATCTATGTATTTTACATGTAATCCATCAAAAAATTAGAATGACAGTTGTGACTCCTTTTTTTTTTTTCTTTGCTTGTAAGACTTTCACGAAAAAAGTTCTCCTTCTTGGTTTGTAAGATGAGATTACTGTACAGCTCTTTCCCTGTCCTCTCTGCTTCCACCCACATCAAGTTAAAATCTGTCAATTTTTCATAGTATTCTGGGTTCTTTAGGTTAATGCTGTAGATTTTTGTTTTATCTTTTTGAATCTGAGGGATTCTCTCTGTATGAAGCACGGGAAAACAAAATCCACAGAGATTTTATGAAGCTTAAAAACACTAAGTATTGCTAACCTAGTGCCTTAGCTTTAAGTCAGTCTTTACAGTGCCCTGTCATGTACCTCTGAACAGGGATCAGACTCGTGGCTCTCATCTCCAGAGACTGAAGGATGGCAGGCACGAGATATTAGATAGAGAACTTCAGATTGAGCTCAGTGATACGGTAACTTCTGTGTGGTAGTGTTATAGTCGCAGTGACGCAGACACAGGACAGGAAAGAGAGATTTTTTTTTTAAAGAGATATTTAAAGGCAGATGATGAAATGGCCTCCTGGTTTTTCTCTTCCATGCGCTTACTAGGCTAGAGAAAACCAGAAGATGGATGTGTGAGGTGGTTAATTATTAAACAGGTGAATGATTTAGAAACTACTACTTACTCTACCAATGACATTTTTATTCTACTAGTGTTGGGCTCTCTGACTTCAATGGTTAACCTCAAGAGTAAGATGATGGTTGAGTAACCTCGAGCTGATGGTTGCTTCTGAGATAAGTAGGGAATTTTAGTATTAAAAGTATCTTTCCAGAATGAATCTTGGTACAGAATACTTTGACATACTTTATTTGTCTCTTATACTAAATAAATAACTGTCACTTTCAAAGTAATCTTTTGATTATAGAATAATATTTATTTATTAGAAAGGAAAATACAGCAAGAAAACATTTCCAGTCATGACTTTCTGTGATGGGGGTGTGTGATTTTTTTGTTTGGTTGGTTTGTTTTCCATAAGTAGCTTCAAGTTTTTGTGATTAAAAACCATTTCATTGTCACCAAAGTATGTCGAATTGTATTGCTTATATTTACAAGCTGTTTTCCATAGAGGATGTTGATTTATAAGTAAGATGTGGGTTTGGTATGAGAATGCCATATTTGTGAATTTTATCTCAACATATATTTTGTAGGAGGTGGGTTATGGGAAACAGACTTACCTCATTTTAAGACACTCAATATTTCCTAATTATTTTATTTTTTGTTTGTTTTGTTGCTGTGAACAGCATACCACTGCTATTGCAAATTTTTTGTGTCTGATGTTCCATCCCATTGATCATTAATACCTTTGAAAACAGACTTTAAGTGGAATGCTGGCATAGCCTTAATCATAGTCTGTAATGAACAGCTTTGTAAAATTTGATGGCAGGTATAAAAAAAAAGAGTTAAAGCAAGACATATAGAAGTGGTATTTCTGTATCTGTCAACTTGTAATTTAAGTTACCGATTTACAGTTAGTCACTATTAATTAAATAGTTATTTTAGGACTTGATAGCTCTATCATAAGAATGAGAAATGCTAATATTATTCCACAAATTAGTTGGTAGCCAAGAGGGCAGCTCATGCATACAGGTTGTAAGATTTGTGAATTAAAGTTTTATTTTATATTTAATATTGGAAAAGGACAGCCTTCCTTGTATTTTTAGTACATGTAGTCTTTGTTGGCAGGTATAAAACCACTGGGCAAGGATACCTTGATTTCTAACACCTTATGATGAAAACAAATGGTTTTATTGAGATATATTGGGATGAGTCTGGATATTGGAAAAGAATCTAGGGATTGAACTTTATGGACTTGCTTAATGAAGAATTAGATAAAGTGCTGCTGGGAGAAAGAATTGGGTTTTGTCCTTAATTGGTTTTCACTACTTACACAATTATCCTGATTTATGAGCCACCTTTGCTGTGAAAGAAGTTCTGATTTTGTCTTGTGGAACATACTGACTGGTATTGGTTAGGGATGCTCAAATTTCTTGTCTCTTATGTTCCCAATCCACCTTGTGTATCTACCAGTAGAGAGCCTTCTTGTGCTTTGTCTGCAAACTGGAGGAATTGGTTTCAGTGATTCCCCGTCTTTGCTCCTCTTGCCACCCCACTCCATATGATTACTGAAAGGGAAAAATAACCTGCTTGCTACATCTGTCCATGCCTATATAAATTGTAGACATATGTGTGTTTTTAGAGCATATAGTATATGCTGTGTTTTAATGTATATAATATATAGCCTATAAAATTCTGTGAGCATCTATATTTTATTTTCATTTTTAGAAGTGCATTTGTTGCAGATGCAGGGGTAGAGTGCACATAGTTATCTTTAAGGAGTTTCATGAGCTGTGTTCTCTGAATACGGGTTATAGAGCAGCACTGGAAGTCAGTAATAGAATTTATACTCATACTTATCAAAGTTTAAATATTGCTTAGGTAATGAAATATCAGGTAGCTTCTTAATTGCTTTAAAGTATTTGATTAATGACAGTAAACTCTACTTAAGCCTCCTGTCGCTACTTCTGTAAAGTAAGCACCACAAGTGTTATCTTAATTTCACAGATGGGTAAAGTGAGTGAGGGAGAATGTGCTCAGCATGACAGCCAGAAAATCTGCACCTGCTCAGGGAGCTGGAGCTGTTCTGTGTCTCATGATGCTCGCTTAATCCACACTCTTTGTTAAGAAAGGGTGTAAAGAATTCACTTTCTGCAATTATTTGAATAGATGTGTGCAAAAAAGAATAGAAAAATACTCCTGGATCAGAAATTAAGAGCATCTTGTCTTACTGTATATCAAAAAAGATCTGAGCATTGGTGTTTATTTCTTTTGTCATGCTCTCTAGAAATGTTTTCTTTTCATTATTCCCTTTTCTCACAACTTTCTGTGGCAATTATGTAATTTTGATATCCATAAATGAAGTCTAGTAACTTTAAACTTTGCTCAGATTCCTAAGTCAAAGCTTGTTTTTGAGATTTATCTTTCTTAACACTGACTTTCTTGGATGTGGAATTAACTAGTTGGCTTCTGATCTCCTAAATGTAGGCAACATTGAATTTCTGAAGTCTTGATATCATTTGACTTTAAATTTTTTGTGATACGATTTCATTAAAGATAGTGTTAATTCGTCCACTCACAAATAGCATGCATCTTACACAAGGTGTTTCAATAAGCTTTTTTTTTCCTTTATACAATCCACATTGGATCCAAGCTTTTAAAAAGTGTTTGAACATCCTTTATTTCTCAAGAAAAACATATTTCCTGTTATTTCTGACCTTCCAAATTTTTCCTCTCATTGTTTGTACTAGAATCTTAGAATCATTTAGGTTATAGAAAACCTTTAAGGTCACACAGTCCATGTCAACCTGGCACTGGCAAGTCCACCATTAAACTATGTCTTTAAGTGCCACTTCTCCATGTCTTTTAAATACCTCCTGGGATGGAGATTCCAGCATTTCCCCAGGCATGTGTGCACGCACACCATCCTCCCTCCCCTCCCGTTTCCAGTTTCTAAATTTGATTTGAGTCTGTATGTCACACATTAACATTAAAGCTTGATGCTGAATTACTATTTAATATAATCAAGTCACAACTTTAAGGAGTTCTGTAATTCTTTGCTTGGTTTTTAGATCTTGGATATCTGTGAAAATGGCAAGGAGAACAATTTAGAATCCAAAACTTTCACTTTTATAAGATTTTATTAATAAAATAACATCAAATGAGGTGTCCCAAAGCTGAAGCAGTGAATTTTTTCGTGTTTGAACAGAAGACAATAACTACACTGCAGCAGAAAACATAAGTCACTGCATTGTTAATGAAAGTTGCATGAAGAAGGTCGAGCTGTGCATTGTAGGGGATTCACTGCTAATGTTGGAGTTGTTCTGTGCTGTAACAGTGTGTGTCAAGGCAGTGGAAGCAGAAATGAGTGAAACAATGAAGATGAAATGAGCAAGTATAGCCATGGACTGGAAGGAAAATGATCCTTATATGTTATGTTTGTGTTTCTGTGAAACATGCAGTGATGTATCCTACTACATCAAAAGTACTGAGCTGAAACGTTTGGGGTGGGGGACTCGACAGCACACAACAGCTCAAGCACAGTTTGGAAAACCATTCCTTGGTCCAAGGGTTCTTCCTCTCTTTCCTCCAATCCCACAGAATCTGAAGTGGGAATTAATAGCAGTGATTATTATGTCTAGCTGAAATCTGAGTGGCAATAGTGCAATTATTACCTTTTATTTGTGTCTGCTACTTAGTAAGTTCTGTCTCTGAGAAGTCAAGTTGTCAGGGTAAAGTGGGCATCAGAAGGTGAGTGGCAAGTACGTGTCTTTTGGTTACAGGAATGACAGTTCACATTTAACTTGTGTAGATAGAAGCACCTCTTTGTCATCTGTAATTGCTTTTGCCTGAATGAGAGGTTCCCAGGTTCCAGAGGGCAAAATTTTGCAACAGAAGAGCCTTGAATGTGATTAATTTGCAACACTGTGTGCTGGCAGTATATCGAGCAGGAGGCTAAAAGATAAAATGATGGGAAGCCAACCTGTTCTCCCAGCTGAGTTAGTCCTGACGTGCGGGGATTCAGGGAGTCTTGATTGAGTTCAGTAATTAGGGTAACTTCACTTGCCTGAATGTCACTCTAGTGCAACTGCTGCAGCTTTTCTTTTGAGAAAGCTTTAAAAAGAAATTTGCTTTGTCTGTGGTGATGGATCTGCAAAGTGGAGTTAAAAATAACAGCTATGCAATTTAAGAGCATGTACTCTTTAAGTGGTTTTTGAAACTGGATCTGTTTAACCTTATGAAATATTTGCATTTCACAAGTTGTAGTAATACAGTTTCATAAGCCAGTGCCCTTTTCAAATGACTGTAACAGCACTGACTGCATAGAATTGCTTTTAATAATAGAGAAACATGAGCAAGAAGCTTACGTTGAAAAAAATCACTCATTTTTATTCAAAAAATTCTTTCTTAAATTAAAATGAATTGTGTAAGATTATTTTTCCTGTGTATGTTTTGTCACCTTCTCATACAGTGCATCGACATGGATAGCATTTTGAGCACAAGACTGGAAAAACTAGTGCTAGTAAAGTAAATAAATTTCATTCTCTTATGCTCACTCTAAATCGGAAAAAGCTTTTAAAAAAAAAAGATGAGTAGTAAAGAGTGACAGGTATAAATGTTATTTGTATTGACAATAACTGGCTTTGAGAAGGAGATGAGCTGTCTGATTAGATTTTTGTGTATGAAAGCTGATGTATTAAAATTGAGGTCAGGACTTTTTTCTGCAAAGGTTCTTGAAGAAACTTGAGTAAGGAGAGTTCAGTAGTGTCTGAAGTGTTACTTCTAACCCATAACTGGTGGAAGAGGCATTGTCCGGAAGGTCTGGTGACAGAGATCCATGTATGATGTGGAAAAATTAGTTTCAGTTCTAGTCACTCAAATTAAGTGTTCAGGGATTTTTAAATGCCTGTTTTTTGCATATCATTAATTATTTGGAACTGTGAAGTGGTAGTTTAAACTGGGTCTTTGTATACTGTAAGAAAACAAAAATTTAATTCCCCCCCCCCCCCCAATGTCAGGATTTTGATTTATATGTTACTTAGCTTAAATATCAGTTTTGGTCTATGTCTTGGCCATCACATAAATACAGTTTTTAAAACTTTTTTTAACCTAGGCATCATATGTTGATGTTTGTTGCCTTTTTTTTAACCAGCTTTAAAGCCAATGTTTTTTAAAATATATAAATAATTGTTTTTATTGTTTCCTTCAGGAAAAAGCAGATAACTTTTATTCCTGTTTCAGTTTCAAGGGGGGCTTTTCATGTTGTGGTGTATAGTTAATTCTTAAGAAATGAAGTAGCAAGCTGAAGTTGAACGTTAATTCCAATTAACTAATAAAAATTTTGAATTTTTCTTGCAGGAGATGATCAGATGGAGAGAAAAGGTCAAGTGTTAATCCTTTTAGTGGAACAGGCTCTCAGTTTCCAGGACTACAAAGCAGCTAGTATGCATTGCCAGGAGCTGATGGCCACAGGTGAAGGGAATAAACTGAGGTTGCATGAGGTGATGGTGGTGGAAATCTGAGTTCTGACTCTTGGCTTATTGTGAGGTGTGGTATTTCATATTGGACCATTTCATTACAGTAGCAGTTACATCTTGTTTGTGGAAGTGAAGTAACATCTCCATGGAATAGAGACACATACAGCAAATACTGTATGTAATAAGTACGTACCAAGCTATGAGATATGTAACCTTAGAGAGCTTTTCTTTATGCCTCTGGGAACCACGATTTCTAGTTCTTTCTACACTATACTCCTCTCAAACAGGTAAAAACATGTGACTGCAGCTATTAGGAAAGTGCAGGTGTTTTAGAAGTCTACCTTTAATTTGTGTACGTGAGGATATGAGTGGATGTGAATGAAGTACATATGTCAAGGTACTAAGGAAGATGGGATTTGTTTCTTTGGCTCTTTTTTCCTGCCTTGATAATGAGGGGGAAAATCCAAGAGGAATAGAGATTCTTTTAATATATCATGTGATACATTTGTTTTTACGGCCACTCCAGTAGGATATTCAGTATTGTGCTCTAAAGTAAACGATGGTTTTCTTATTGTAATATGTAAAGTAGAGAATGTAGGCTTACAGATGCCTATTATATGGATATCTAAAATATGATAAAAATTAGTCTTTTATGCATTTGGTCAGTCTAAAGTTGAGTTACACCTCTGCTTTATGATGCCTTTTTATGGTTCCTTTTTGAGGGGATATTAAGTGTTGACAAGATTGTCACATGCTCTCCTTTATCTCATCCAATATAAGAATTATGCAGCATCCTTCTATCATTTGTGATAGGAAGTATGTTTTGTGTTTCCTTGTAGGTTATTCTAAAAGCTGGGAAGTATGCAGTCAGCTTGGGCAGTCAGAAGGCTACCAGGATTTGGGAATGCGTCAGGAACTCATGGCCTTTGCTCTGACACACTGTCCCCCCAGCGCCATAGAGACACTGCTGGGAGTGAGCAGTTCATTGCAAACCCAGGTACTTGTTTCTGAAGCTTCTTCCATGAAAATTCAGTCTTACCAAAGTAAAGGTGACTTGTGCTCATTTTCAGGTTTTTTTCTTTAAGTTTTACCCTCCATTTGTTTTACTCCATTTTTCTGCTTTTATTGTTATAGTTCAGCAAATGAGATCTCTTTCTAAGCAGTTTTGTATGATGAGTTGGTTTCTCAAGTAGAAATGCTTTTGTATTTTCTATATTTAGTATTTTTAATTTCTTCATTGATAGCTTGATTTAAACATTTTATTCACAAATGCAGTTAATGAAATTTTGAAATGTCTTCTAGGTGTTTACACCTAGTAATGCAACTTCATTAAACATAAATGTCTATTAAATGTTTAGTTTATGATTTTTATGATCTTTACCCACTATACAATGAAATTATTTTCTTACTGATTTCAATAATGTAATTATTTTATCAAGTACAACAGACTTTATCTCTCAACCGTCTTTATTAACTCTTCACTGACTGACTTAAGAGTATCATGTCTTAGGTGTTGAGCTGATCACGCTATTACTGTAGTGGAGTAATTTAGGTTGTCAGAATGTTAAATTTCAGTTCACTGTAATTGTGTCTTGACCTACATACTGTGACTTGTTTGAGAATTCATAATTGTCTTCCCTAAGAGTTCCTAGATTTATAATTGTGTAATGGAAACATCTTAGAGGTCTCTGAACGCATGTGAGGAATGGGGGAGAAAGGAGCCATAGCTTCAGCACATCTGAAGTCTAATTAAAGTAGCTGCAAGTGTGTAATGTTTTGTTTACAAAACCACTTGAATAGCAATGTGTATGAGAAATACAGGCAACATGTGAAGGCAGTCTGTGCTACTTCAGTAACAGGGTAACATTAGAATAAAATGCTGCAAAGGATTTCAAATACAGTTTATTTCCTGCAAGCTATTTACTTTTTTTTTAATTATGAAACCAGTGAAATTTGAGAGAGGTAGGTAAAATTATGAGCTTAAACATGTATTGAGACCTGTACAATTTTGAAATAAAAACTTTGCCCCTCCATTATGTGCCTTTACCTAAAATTAGAATTTGAAGTTGGACCAAGTTTTGGCACTGTATAAACCAAAATTTGTTAAAACTTCATTCAGTTCACACCTGCTGTATTCCTGTCTGATTCCTTTTGAAGGCTTCATGTCATCTTTGTTGTAATGCAGTGCAGCTGCTCAGCCACTGGTTCCCACCATCTTACATCCCACTGCTCCAAAGGAAAAGATTCTGTCCTCCATTCACAAAACTGGAGACCTAATTTGTTGCTCAGGTTTCTTTGTTAGTGCAAATCTTTTCTAGGAGAAGTTGCAGTGATGATTAATTTGGTATTTGCCCCAGGAAGCCAAAACCAAGTAATAATTTCTGTCGAAGTACATTCAGTCAGTTTCTTCTATAATTATTTCCTCCAGAAACTACGTGTGACCTTTTCAGTTCTCTTCACTGACGTCCTACATGTTCTGTCCAAGCACTCTGTCTTTGAATGGAGATAGATGGGTAGATGCAAAAGATCTTTATCATAAGGTCACACTGACCAGAGATATTAAGCAGCTCTAAGTGTCTTTTGACCTTCACCAGTTCTATGGACTTCTGAGATTCTGCTCACAAAGCTGCTGTCCTGTGTAACACTTGCCTTGGTGGAGTTGCCCAAAACATCAGTAACACTTCAGATCGTGAAAGTTTTCTGTCAGTTCTTTAGCCTATGGAGTACAGCAGGGTGAAAATAATTAAAAAAAAAATAAAATTCTTAGATTGTGTGAAAAATATTGCACAAAAGTCATGGTGAAGGGAAGGTCATTTAGTGTAGGGACTACAACAGTGAGAGGATGTCAGAGATACTGTGTGTTCTTTGTGTCTTCTCCTGCATCCTTATTTTTCTATCATGGAAGCTTTTACATCAGAATTTCTTGGGTTTCCTTTGATATCAGTCATAACTCTTGCATTTGCTTATTTGACTGGTAAAAGATGATATTTATTTCATGTTTATAGATTCTTTATCAGGCTGTGAATTACCAGTTTCTTCCTTCTGAAGGAGGTGAGAATGCAAGTATTTCGGGACCTTCTCTGCTAATGAGTAAAGATACAGAGGTAAGTTTTAAGGAGAATTTTAAAAATAATGATTTTGTTCTGCATTATGCTGAAGAGCTGAATTTGAGTTTTTAGCCACATTTACTAGATAAAATGGACAACATTAGATATGTACTGTGTGCTGTTCTTTGGTTGTTTAAAATTCAATGTTTTGCCTATGAATTTATACTTAGTCTGTTTGGATTTTCAGTTGCTTCTTCCTACACAGTCTTAAAACCATAGCAAAAAATTATAAACCCAGGAGCAGGAGAAGAGGAAAGTGCAAGAAAATTTATATAATGATATACATTTTTGTTGGTTTGATTTTTTCTTTTAATTTTTTTTTAATCTGCTAAGCAAAATACTTGAAAATAAACCTGAACTACATATTTAAGTAAAAAATGTTTTAAATTAAATTTAGTTTTCCTCTTTGTTCTGTGCATCATGAAGTTTATGACTTCTTTGCTGTTTTATAATGTTCGTATATTACATGTGAAATTATGTGTAAGATCAGATGGAACATTGAATGTGTTATAGGAAATACAGGCAGGACAACGGGAAAGAAGTGTTCTAGTATTTTTTCTACTTTTTATGTCTATTATTTTAAGTTTGTACATGTAAAATTGCAAATATTTTTCTCTCTTTAAGGAAGATATAATTACCTGTTTTTGAAAAAAGGAATGTGTTTTTCACACTCTGTGAAGTGGAAAATTCTATATTTAATTTGTTCCTTTATCTGTTTTCTGTTTAATTACATTTTTCAGTAGATGATTAACGGATCTGGGGATGAGGGAGGGGGGCAAAATCTTAAAAGAAATACAGGAAATGAGAGAGGAAAAGAGGGTGGGAGAAAGAGGGAAGGAGAGAAAGAAAGAAGGTTCATCTTGCATAGTGTGGCTTTTTGAGAAAAGTATTCTGAGTTGCAGCTTCCTTGTCTATATTTTGTGTGGCTTCTATATATATCTATATATTTGTATATACAGATAGAGATATACATGTGTGTGTACATACGTATGCATATGTAAACATATATGTCCATTTGCATATATATAAAATAAGTGGCAGACAGGTAAAACAGCACTGTGAACAGTATTCAGAGGAGGAGGGCTAAACACTTTGTGTCTGCTGGAATTACCAATATGAAGAACAGGTCTGTTTCTCTGGCACAAAGGCTTTATATTATCTGGAAATCTGTAGATATGTCTCTCTGAGTGGATATTCATACAGCTGATATGGGCATGGATGGGTATGTTTACACTATTTTAGTATCTGAAATCTATCCTGCATTGCCTTCCACGGGCTGGAGTACAATGTTGTGGTGCAACAATTAGACATGCATGTAAATGATTCAGAAACTTATTCAAGGGTTTATCAGAGTTAAGTCACTAAATGACTTCATTATCATTTCAGTTTGGGTATTTGAAGCAATTTTCATTATGCTAGGGAATTCATATTTCTCCAATTCATTTCATTTCATTTCATATTTATTTCTCCAATATAGCTTTCATTTTGCTCCCCTTACTTGTGATTGATTGACTCTTTAGAATGGCAAGTAGGTAGACAATTGACCTGGCAGATTTGTATGTTGCTGCATTGAGGCTTTTTTTCTTTCTGTTTAATGCAGCTTCTTGGCATGTTGTGCTTCAGACTGGTACACTATGAAATGAGTTCTGTATATTTGCTAATTCTGTCTTTCTGTTCTCTCCCAGTTGACTTAATAGGGATTTATAGCTTTTTTCATTTCTTGCAATGACACAGTGGGAAACATAGCCAAGAATTTACTCATTGTATAACTCTTCCTTTGTTACAGACATCTGAAATGTTGGAAAAGCAATATATTCAATAACTCAGTTTCTCTGACTTAACTGAAATCCCGTAACTGCAATCCCCATAGTTACACTTCAGCTAATTCCTCATGCTTCACCTTCGTTTTCTTGCACAGAATTTTAGTTTCTTCAGAGAAAAAAAACCCAAACTGTAGTATTTTTTCCCCTTTCCTTTTACTCCTTTCATTTACAGTTACGTTCTGATTAACTTATAGCATCCTTTTCTCAAGGAGTTGACAAATTTTATTCTTTCTCACTTATTATCTTTTCAAGTTGGTGCTCTAAATATAAATTTCCTTATCTTGACTCGAGTCAAGTTTTTTCTAGCTTACGTGTGTTTGGGCATCCCTTTCTCTTTTGCATTCAAAGTATCTCTATGTAAATACTTCAGTTTTCAAAGCTTTAGTGACCTCTCTCTACCTCTTCTTACCTTTGTCTAATATTGAATCATTAGTCTCCACTGCTGTTTCTTTCTTTATATCACGAACTAGTCGTAGTTTTGGTGGCCCTACTCTGAAGGAATTTCCTGAATGCTGTGATAAAGATGGACCTAATCATTCTGTAGGAGCTGATGCATTTGCACAAGCCTTGTGTCAGCTTGTCACTGTTGAGTGAACTCATGGGATCCACTGGAGAAATTATCCTTCGGAAGCTACAGTGATTCCAATATACCAGTTTATTTTTAAGCAAAATGTTATCAATCCTCACCCTTTTTACTCTGTGTGCTACAATGCCTAAACAATTAATCTTGTGCTTCTCGAGCAAAATATCTCAGTGAGACAGTTAAACTCTTGATTCATGAAAAACCTTTCAGAATATTATTGCTAATATTATTACATTAAAATACAATGCTTAGTCACGAGATGCCTGATTGTTTATAAGCAGTAGAAACAGTAACCATCAATTGCCTTGTAAAGGAGCTCTGACTTTATGTTAAAACTGCATAATACTTAAAATATGCATTACATCTGTTATAAATCATTATCTTTTATATATCTGAATATGAAAGCATAATTGCTGTATAGTGGCACATCAACAGAAGTGAAATTTACAGTTTCAAGTTTCTTTGAAAACGAACTCTTGATACAAGAGCAGACATAGTTTCTAGAGAAGAGTATGTTCAAATTATAGAAATTATTTTCTTAAAGGTTGCTTAAAGAAAAAGAAAAGTTCTGATTAACAGATCATTAGCAAATTTGGTTTTGCATTTTTCCTAAGCACTAGATCTGGGAAAAGACAAGATCTTTTAAAACATTTGTGTACAGTATATTGCTAGGTCACACATTTTCATCGCTACTGAAATGATTAGGGAATCATGGTTATTTATCCTTGTGTCCTTCAGCTACTGACCCAGAATGTCTAGTCCTCCGTCAGATCTACAGCTGTCTTAGCTATTGCTGTATATCTCAGACAGTCATCAAATCCTGTGTTTCAGCAGCTACATCAGATGCATTTTATGATTTAGGCTGGGTTATGTTTTGGGTTCCAGTGATGTTATGGCCCTAATAAGAGCCTAGACATCCAGTGACTAATGAATTTTAGTGTTATCAACTTGAGCTGAATCTTTTCCATAGTCTCTCATTTAGGGTCTGGTTTATTGTTATGGGACTGGTTCATTAGCTGTAACAGACATTGCAAAAAAAAAAAAAAAAAAAAAAAAAAAAAAAAAAAAAAAAAAAAAAAAAAAAAAAAAAAAAAAAAGAAAAAAAAAGATTAAAAATCCCCAAAATAAACCCCCCAAAGGCACAAAATGTAAGTGTAGAATATACATGAATACTTACGTAAAAGAGCCCGTTTTAAATTCCTGCTTTCCAATGGAAACAGCAAAAAGGGAAAAAGGAAGGCTAATGCATGGTGTTCTGTTTTAGGAACAGACTGTTCATCTCATTTCCTACATCATCTTGATGTATGACTCTTAACACACAAAGTGTATGCAGTGTATGGGTTTTGCATGTTTTAATCCTTGCACCTTGACTAATTGTCATTAAAGACAAAAAAAGTGTTGCAGGTGTTCTAGTTTATTGCTGTCTCTTCTGTGGCTTATCTAAAAAATAGTTGGCTTTATTTATCCTTGCATTAGACTGTTTGGTATTTAAAAATGTTGATTTGTGAACATGAGTGTACGTATATAAATATTTGGTATCTATATATGAGTATATATATAAAAATTTTTTAACTGTTAATGTAGAGTATCTTGATAATTCAGAATTTGTTGGTTATCTTCTTTTACACCAATTTAAATCAATATAAAATTTTTAGCTGCTAGTTAATAAGTTGTTGTTTCTATTATTATTTTGTTTTTAATAAGGGCTTACTTTATAAACAATGTCAGGAAGAAATAATAGAAGAAAATAACTTCCCCCAAACAACCTTTAAAACTCCCAAAATAGAATTTCTTCCTGAAGATACAATTAAAGTTGTTTTCTTAAGATGATATCTCCAACATTATTGAAGAAATAAATTCTTTTATGAGAGATTGATTCAGCATAGCAGAAATTTCCAGGTACACAGAGGAATGACTTTTCAGGAAATGGAATTCCTGTTTGTGCACAAAAGACTGTAATTACTTGTGAGAGTTGAAATTCTTTTTAGAGAAAAGTCAGTAGAGTGTATCTGATAGCAGTAGAGCTATAGAACATTCACACCTACATACAAGTTATTAAGTTTTCACACTAATGAAGGAGGTTTATTAAAAAAAAAAAAAAAAGGCGTTGCTAAATTGCAGTTGAGAACTTGGGTGGGATTTCTTTTTTCTGTTTTGGTTTGGTTCATTTTTCCTACATGAAGAATCAATTAGTTGTCCTGCAGCATCTGCTTGAAAATGGAGGCAGGCAGAGAACTTAGCATTCTGTATGTAACATTTAAAATAAATTAAAATCCCCCTTTTTCCTAAGTATTGGAGTAGTTTATTTAAAAAACATGAACGAGAAATTCTCCCTGCAGCCCCTAAGCCACCAGATTTTCTATTCATTTTAATTTTTTTCAGAGCATTAAAAATTCTGATATGTTGTATTTGGCATGTACTTTCTTAATTTGGTGAAGCAAGCTGAAATTTCCAGTTTAGCTAGTCAGTTTTTCAGTGATGCATGTGGGTAATGCACAATATAATTTCAGGAAAGTTTGGAAAAAAATGCTGAAGGAAAGGGAAGAAGGGCTTAAGATGGACTTGCTACTTCAGTGGCCAGCTTAAGAGAGTGATTTACTGCACACCACAGTGAAAGGCAGTAAAAACAAGGTTGTCTACACGACATTCTGTGTTATTAAAGCTGATATGTTTTGTCACTGGGGTTATAGTGGGATGTATTTTTCTTGAGTATAGCTTAGCATCCTTTGGCTCTGATGTCTGAAATTTTGTCTTGAGTTAGTAAGTTGTAAACTAATACCTCCCTTACAGTTAGAATTTTGCTCTTTTAATATACTTTGTCGTATGGGGAAATGAACAGTAGAGTTGCTAGGGACAAACGTTGGATATGTAGGTGTTAAAGTTTGCTGTATGGAGGGAGATATTTACGTTTTCTGTTGCTGATGACAGTGTGTTTACATTAGTATGCTAATATGTATTTATGTCTAATGTGCAAGTTTTGTAAAGCATGCTATTAACACAAACCTTTGAGAACTGGAGTCAGCCAACGTGGATATTCTGGGTATTATTTAAATGCTTTACGTGAGGAAGAGCTCATATAGAAAGCCCCATTTGTGGAACACCTAGTCTGAAGAATGGACTTTAGTGTGAATTTACTGAGACTAAGTGAAGGTATTCGTGTATGTATTGCAGAAGCAGTTTCAGTCTTTTATGTTGTCTATATTCAGTACTTTGTTGCCAACTGCAGAATTTCAGATTCTGATGATACTTTTTCACTTGGTGTAGAGATGCATATTTACATCTCTACTGTTTCCCCTACTGAGAATTCAACTTAATTAATGATATCTCTGTAGAAATAAAAGATTGTTTCTAGTATCAGCTTTCTTGAATTATTGAAGATTAATTTTAGTATGATTGATGTCCACGTTTGTAGAGAGATGATTATTTTAATGGAAGCATTCAGCAGTTATGTAGAACATTTCCATTGTAAACTTCAGAACTAAAAACAGCTTCTTTCTGTGGAAACAAAAAGTTACAACTGAATAAGGGGCAAAACGTTCTGCGGATTACACTACTTACTTCGGATAGAAACTCCTAAATCACTTTTGGCTTGCCTTTTGTTTATTTTTGATAGATGCTGCTTAAATTAATCATCATTAAAATACGTTATTGACACTGTGTGCCTGGTTTCTAGTACATTTATTTATTTTGCTTTAGATCATTAACCTAATTGTAGCAGGAGTCTAACACTTCCCATTGTGTGTTGGGTGTGCTCACAGGATGAAACCCACGTCTCTTCTAGCCAGTCTACTGATTTGTTGTACTGGACGACATCAAAAACCATGGAGGTGTTGTCTAACACAACTCTGACTACCAAAGCCATGCTGCATGCCGTCAGTGATGGGCAGTGGTGGAAGAGATCATTAACTTACCTGCGACCATTGCATGTAAGGGATTGCTGATGTGCTCCAGATGTGTATACGTTTGCCCATATATTAGTATAAAAACTAGACTGCTTTATAGATGTCTGATAACTGAAGATCTCAATCAGTAAATGAAATAGAGACGTCAAAAGATTGGTTGCAAGCAAATCCCAGTGAAAAAAGGTGTCTAAAGCTGTTTTCTTTCCATTTGTTCTAATAGGTTTTCTCCTGTTTTCTTAGCGTAGTGTAAGAAGTCATAGATGAAATTTGGCAGAACTTCAGAACTTTGGGGTACAAAGCACAGTGAAATCCGCTCTTTAAATGCTGTAATCTTATATTCAAAGCTGTTCCTTTTCAGTTTTTCTTTTCTATCTTCTCTATTTCAGTGAGTTTTCTGTAACGTTTGTGATACTAGTTTTTCTGGTACTATTGAGCATGGTCTTTTTCCTTTTTTAAGGATACTGAACCTCATTCAGCATTGGTTTATGCAAGACGACTCCTGTCTTGCTCCCTGCTGAATTCAGTGATACTTTCATTTACAGTTGTTTCCCTTCTAACAGTGGTTACAGAATTTTTAAGGAGATTTTTTACGGTTAGAATCAACTATACTTACTTTTCCTAGGGTCAAGAATTTGGAGACGTATTGAAAAATGGGCCTGGAGAAAATGCTATGGTGGAAAAACAAGGCTGTCATCCATTTTATGAGTCTCTAATTCCTGATCCATATGTTGCAGAAGTAAGTTGCAATTACAGAACTTTGAAGTGTTAATTTTTTGTTGAGATCTTATAATGAATTAAAAATATGGATTTTTGATTATGTGTGACTCGAAATTTTGTGCAAAACTGGGGAAAAAAAAAATCCAGAATTAAACTAAGGAAAGCACATGCAGGAACTGAGGTAGAGAATTGCATCTGATGCAAGTGATCTAAATATAAATCCAGGGTGTACCACACATGTGCCAGTTACCTTCTTTTATTTCTAGTCTGAAATCAGCTATGGCACATACCAGAACAATTCCAGGGAAAGCTTTGCTGAAGTGTTGCTGAGAACAGAGAAACTGACCCAAACAAAGAGTGAAGGAGAAGACTTGCTTCCAACTACAGAAGGTATGGGTCTATGTATATTCACTCCTGTATTTACTATAAATTGTAAATATAGAAGTATCTGTGGATGGTTTGAAGTACGGAGAATTGCTCACAATGATCTGAAGTATTGTCTGGGTATTTTGTATAAGTTGTCATGTGGCTCAACATCTCTCATTGGTACGAAGTCTTGTTAGAAGTAGCTTCAGAGCTTTCAAGAGAATGGGTATTTTTAAGAGGAGTTGCTCAGTAAAGATTAGAAATCTGAAATTTCTCTTTAAATAAGCAGAGAGCATTATTTGAGGGCTGGCAAAGATATGAACATTGTGGGAGGGATCAGTGAAGGTTTCTGAATATTATCATGTGCAGGTATTTATATATTTAAATGGAAATTTGCAACCCAGGGTTAGTTATTTGTATGTATAACTGTGTATTCAGTTGGTCAGATTCTGTGTGATTGTGTACACAACTTTCAGTATTGCAGGCTCATTATACTATTTTATTTGCTAATTAATGCTTAAATGCAGTTTCTGGAATCATGAGAACTTTTTATCTTCTTCTGAAATGTCTGGATTTTGCAAGTTATCGTTAGTAAGTTGTTAACTGAAACAGTTTCACTTCTGTGAAAAAAACCACAAAACACACAAACCCACCTGTGGTTGTTTGTCTTCCCTTTTGGATGTCTCCTGCTGGTTTAAGAAATGAACTGTTTAAATATTTAGATGCTGTTAGTGTCTTTGAAGGACGATATCGGTATTATATTTGACTCTGTGGTAAATGGTGCCATGAAAAATGATTGTATTAAAGCACTTGCTATATGAGAAAAGGTTTAAGTGAGATTTTCTTCAGAAGCCACACATTTCAGCTGTTTAGTAAAAAACATCGTATTTGTCTTGCAACTATAGGACCATGAGGTTAGCTCACTTGGTTAGAGCATGGTGCTAATAACGCCAAGGTTCTGGATTTGATCCTTGCATGGACCATTGACTTAAGAGCTGGACTTGATGATCCTTGTGGGTCCCTTTCAACTCAGAGTATTCTGTGAAATTTGTGAAATGGGATTCAGTACTTTGAGATTTGTGATATTTCTTCCGATAACCTGTATAGTTCTAATAAAACAACATTATGAATTGAAAAAGTTAGCAACAGCTTTGTATGATGGGGATGTACAGATATTTTGTTCCTTTCATGCTCTCTTTATTAAAAATCCTTTTAAATCAGTACTTATGATCTCATTTGTTGCATGCTGATAGGCTTCTAGCTTTGATTCCTGTGTCTTAAAGGAGGGGGAGGCAAGGATTTATAAGTATTCATTGCTTTCTTAGGGAAAATTATTTAATTGGTAGATTTTTGGTAATACTTCCTGCTCCAACTTGAGTAATTGGAAGTGGTTGTTTACAATTCAGTGAATGCCTTTGAGATGGAAACTTCAGTGTTGGGGACTTTCTCCTGAAGAAGAAAAGAAATTTTAGATTCTAACTTCAGTTTTTGAGTTTCTGTGTTCTTCCTCTTAAGTGTGCAGCCTGTTGTTTTTACCATTTTAATACTTCTATCCTCTTCCTCCACTTCTTACAATCAATTGAATTTCATTTAGAAATCTCTCCATCTGTGCTATGGAACAGAGTTCTATGTTTTCCTCAGGAAAGCTGTGTTTATTCAGTACCCAGAAGTCCTGCTGTATAACACCTTTAGATAGTCAGTAAGCAGTGTTCTTAAACATAAGTGTAACATAGCTTTCTCTCAATAAAGGGTTTAGTAATTTGTTATTTGTAATGTTCTTGCCCTGGAATAGTGGCATTGGATCTTACCTCTTCCCCATTCTTAAAGCTTTATCAATTCTCATGGAAGTCCTAATGATGAGTTAACACTTCCAGGATTGTGGAGCTTGAAAATGTGCATATTAATAGAATACTGCTAAATTTTAAAATTGAAAAATCACACAAATATGAATCTCATTTATTACGCAGCAGTTTTCTTGGTTTCAGGTTTACTGTATGGTTTTTATGAATGCTAATATATGAAGTGTTTGCTACTGTACTAGTAACTAATGAACATAGCAGATTTCAGTTGATTTTGCTGACAAGTGGATAGATTAGGTACTAAACTCAAAGTAAACCCAAGAGAGTTGGTCATACCTATTAATCCTCAGGAGTTTTAGAAAAAATAATAGCTTAATGTTTTCCATGATTTGGTAATTACTTGTGGATGTGGCTGTTTACCTGCCATATATACTTCTAAGTTTAGTGAGATTTTTTTCGTGTACTAAATGAGCAATTGAAGACTTGAAGCCATTTTTACATTTTTTTACAGGGAAAAGAACTGGAATGTGGGAAGTAAGTTGAAACCTCCTAGATATTAATAAATTCCAATTTTCACAAATAAACCATTTTATTCTTACTTTGCCATTCAAGCAGGCTTGTGGCATAAAGACTTGCATAGGAAATAAAAGTTATTCATAGAATCGAACATGTTTTGTGTTTTCCTAAGAAAGGACTGTTTGTGAGACAAGCATTGCCACTTTGTTTGTCACTGCCTGCCCTGCCCTGGTTTGCCAACTCTGTAATGTCTGATCCCTTTGGCAAATTTTGAATTTGGCAGTGGTCACTAACTTACTGTAAAATTTGTGAATGGGTATGAAAGGACAGAGTGGCATCCTGGTTATGTCTGGAGCCTGTGATTTGAGCTCAGCTCTGTTAGGCATCAGAGGATTCCTGTAGGGCTTTACTGGGGTATACTGGCTGTATGCAATTAGTCTTTCTGTATACATGTGTGTTTGTGTGTGTGTAAACTGGTCATCTGAATGTGGATACATGGACACTTACCATGACCACACAAGCACACAGAGCCTTTATATTAATCGAATTAGTACAGGACATGTTTGTTTTATTTCTCAGAAGGTATGAAAATGGAAGAAGGTCTTTCTTCTTACGTGCATTCTGTCAGTTGGGATACCATAGTGTTGAGCTTCATGCAGGAGTATGAATGAAATCATACTATTTTCTGGCCCTGTGTTGGTGCTGTGCTCTTTTTCCTGATTGGTATCTGAATGGTGAAGATCTGTTTTTTCTAGTGTGGTGTGGCAGTTGTAATGTTGGGAACTTACTGTGTATTTGCGAGACTTTGCAATCATTAATTCTCCAGAGAAAGGGTAAAGGGGGCATCACTGAAATGCTTCTTTGCCTTCTCCCCTTTTTTTATTTGTGTTTAACTAGAGGTAGCTGTGAGAATACATAAAGTAACTTTGTTTATGCTCAGAGGAGGAACTACCAATTTTGCAAGATAATTTTTCAAGATTCGAATATTAGACATTTCTAGGGTCTTCCTGTCTTTGGTTGGACAGCATACAGGTTATTTCAAGTGTAGCAGAAAAAATCTGTCAGCAGCAAGAAGCTGTTTGAAGCACAGTAGAAGCTGTTAGCAGCACAGAGCATAGGTGTTGTTGGACAGGCTTGTGTTTGCAGTAACTGTGACCTACTGCTGTGTAGACAGCCTCTGTGATGACTTGTCACATAGAAATTTAGGGCTTGTAGATGGCTGAGGGCCAGAGTGTAAATGCACTTCAGGCTGATGGCAAATTAATGATAATCTGAAAATTGTAATTGGTCATTCAAGCCTTTTATAAATCATTCTTTGGAACAAAAATTCACTGGAGGACTGTGTGTGCAGAGTAATCAGGTTCCTTGCCAGCATGCCCTGCAGAGCAGTTGTGGGAATACAGGTATTTGAAACTTCCTTGAAATAAAAGAAGTTGGAAGATAGCTTCTACCTATTGGAATAATATTGATATTAATAATATTAGTAATAATATCCTCTCTAAAAAAATAAAACATAATTGTATTTTTTGGTATACTTACATTTTCCTATGCAATTTCTTGTCCAAATTTCATAAGATTTTTGAAGTTGTCCCTGGAAATAATAATTTATATTCTCTACCCCCAATATTAAGTGCATTACAACAATCATTAGTCTGTAATTGTTTGTAGGAACTTTCGTAGCAACCACATTGATGCTTGATTTTAGCACAGAAAAAACTGCATGAAGGAGAAATCCTGTTACTAATGAAACAGCCTTGGGTGCTCACATTATGGCTGCATATTGGTTCTCCAATTTGTGTAATTTGTAAAATACAGTGGGTTTCTCAAATGAAAAAAACCCAAGTTTGGTATCTATAATGTAGGAAAAGCAGATAATTTCTGTGTCAGTTTTACCAGAAGTATATGTTTTTATAATCAGAGTACTTATTCTTGATGCATTGATTTCAACTGTGTTAGTTCTGATATTTGTGTTTGCAGTATGTGGCAGGACTTGTTTTTGGTGTTTCTTATGACACTTGCAGCTTTTTAAAATTATTTTAATTTTTAATTGAGACAGAAGTTTTTAATATGCTTTATCATGTTCAGTGATGAGTGAATTAGAGCTGAGGCTTGAAGAAAAGACATTTTGTACCATTCCTGAGATTGATATCTTGGAACTCTTACAACATTACATTAGTGCCTTGATTCTACAAGAGAAAGATTTATTTGTAAATCAGTCCAGGTGGCTTTGTTTAGCATCTGTTACTCCACAGTCTCATTCTTGTTTGGTTAATGCATCAAACACTTTACCTGGAAGTTAAGGTAAAGCTGTTCTTCAGTTGAATGCCATATTATCTGTTTCTGGATTGTGCTGATAAGTGTTTAATTGAGTATGTATAGAGTGCTTCAAGCTACTGTCTAATAAAATACAGTTGCACTGAAAACATTTCATTTGCTAGCTGTCAGGGCTAAATGGGTCACTAATCCAAGCTTTGTTTCTGCTCCCTGTGTGTTGCAGTTCTGCTACAACTGGCAAGTGATGCTTTACCAAATGATGCAGCCTTGTCTCTTGCCTATCTACTTGCACTGCCACAGGTATGTTGATAGTGAAAGGTTATTCATAGCATTTCAAAATTCCACAATAAAATTTCGTTTCCTTTGGGTTTTAAAATCTGAGAATTTGCATACACAATTTGAGAGATTTGGCTGCTGCATTTAAAGGAAGTTGAGCAAATGCCAGTGGACTGGCTAATGAGCAGGGCACTGGTGAAAAGACATATTTTCTTATTTAAAATGTCAGTTGGACCCAACTGACTGACAATTATAATGTAACTCAGAAATATTGATAATAACCTTGTGGTAAAGAAGCAGCAAAACTGTAGTTATAAAATCATTTTGGTTAAGTGTTTGTGGAAGGGGAAAGAAAAACACCATAATGTAGAATTATCTTTGTGGAGGTTACTGATTTACCTCTGTGCCAGAAAAACACAGTCAGAACTATTTCTAAATCACAGCAAGTAGCTTTTTAGAAAGTTTGTATGCTTAATGTTGTATGCTTGCTAATTCTTTCATCTAAATTAATGCTCTCTTTCTTCTAGGTGGTAGATGCCAACAAATTCTTTGAAAAGCAATTACACTCTGTGTTATCTCTCCAGCTGGCAAGTTATTACTATAGCCTGCAGATCTATGCTTGTTTGGCACCATGTTTCAAGGACAAATGCCACCCTCTCTACAGGGTTAGTACTCTTTTCTTTTTAAAACCACATTCATTAATGTTCAGCATAAAAGCTACTCTAAAAAGCCAGTACATGAGTTAAGCCTGTTAAGGAGCTGATCTGACTTATGCTGTGAGCAGCCTGTTACATTGCGCATAATTATTCTTCTACAGTACTGTAAACAGACAAGTACTTCACAGTTTGTGGAAGAGTTTTTGAAGCACAATATCAAGTGTCATTTTTAGGTAATAGCACTATCAGTCTTCAAAGTAGCTTATAAACACTGAGCAATAATGAGTGTAGTTTATGCTGTCATCTTGCAATACTGTATACAATGTGATAAAGTACTTCCTAGTAAAAGTGAAGAGTCCATTTCAGCAAGAGCAGTGCTATTCAAAAAGTTTCCACGCCCTGAGGTGTGTTGGTTTGTATTTCAGTTTACATGCGGTGTTTTGAAAATTCATCCTCATTCACTGATGATTTTTTTTAATTTCCTTTGACAGGTTTCTTATTTTGAAATGGCACAGCTTTGCTCCTTATCTATTGCTTGTGATTAAAGCAGTTGCATGGTAAATTCCAAACTAAATTGAAGAAGTAACATACAAAATTTCAGTAAGGCATGAATTGCCATTCTTCCTAAGATACCTGTGTAAAAACTATTCTTTGCCACTCCAAGAGAGCCTTTCTGAAGTTACACTAGTTCTTTCCTCCTATGCAAAAGCTCTCTGAACTGGTTGGTTTTCAGCCTAACTTTGAATTACACCTAAAAGAACATTTCTGGCCACTAATTTTCTGAAAAGAAAGACCAGTAATCACCACTGTGGCAAATGAGAGGAGACTTTTGTTTTCCATGTTCAGAATGACTCCTGATTTACAGCAGAAAGCCTGTTTTGATATTCTTCCAGTTCTGTAGTTGGGAAGCATTTCATGTTTCTGCTGAGATTTGCATTTTACTGTCTTCTCTGTAGAAGCTAAAAGAAAATGTAGCCCACAACTGGAAATTGTGGGGCTTGCAAAATATGATGGTTGTGAGGAATTCACGTTTGTTAAAAAAATTTCTTTGTGCTTATAAGTCTGTCTGCTGCAAGACAGCTTCGATGAAAAAAAGTTTTTTTTTTTTTGTTGTTTATTTAGCTTTTTTTAAACAGTCCTATTTTATAGGAAGAGCTTTGAAAAGTGTAAGTCATGAGGACTTAACTATCTGTGCTCCCTTTGCCATTTAATAAGCAAAGTCCTATCAGTGGCACCATGTAGTTTGTCTCTGATGTGATCTTTGACTTAATCTTTTGTTCCATCTTGGTAAAAATACTTATAGTGATAAATAGTTGATTCCAAGTTGCTTGCTAAAAATAATATGTTCTCTGTTTAAGCTGCTCTTAAACAGTAGTTTTTGAAAACAACTGTATGAGAAGATTCTGAGGGAACAGCACAAGAAGAAAAAGAGAAAAAAACCCCACAAAACCAGCATTGGATGTCCAGTAAGAAGAAAATGACATAGGCAAATTACCTTCATTGTTACTAATTCCAAGGGTATCAAGTGAAGGAATTTTAGTTTCAGTTCACTTCAGTTTACTGCTGAAGTAGTAAACAAGAAGTAGAAACAGATGCTTTTGACCAACATAAACACACTTTTTTTGGTCAATTAAAAAAAAAAAACAAAACACACACACACACAAAAAAAAAACACCAAAAAAACAACACCTGAACAAAAAACCCCCACCCAAACTCCAGACTTAAATGCTTGGTTTATACTGCAGAATGGCCATTTGTTTAAATTTACACCTTAGATGCTGGTAATGAAGAATGGCTCCACTTGCAAGTTTGTTTCATCAGTGCCATACAAGTTGTTATCCATGGGAATAGACCTAGCTATGTTTTTTATTTTTGTGTTTCCTAATCTGTGGGACAAAAAAAAAAAAATGATCTCAAACTTTTATGAAGATGTTACACTCAGTTGTAGATGTCATTCCATAGAAGATTGTCTTCCATCACCTTTTTCTTCTGGCTGTTTGCCAAAGCACAAGTGCCTAATTCAAAGTTATGCATTATTCTTACAAGATCTCTGAGTGCACTCTTGTGGGTGAAGGTGTTGTAGATCTTTACATAGTGCAGATGTAAATCTGGCATTTCAGCCACATGCTTAGAGGGTGAGTCCTCAAGATCATAGAGCACATATTTCTGTCTAACGGCACCTAAGTCACAGTAGATGTGATTTCTCTAGTCCATTTAGTGAAGCACCCTGTCAGGAAACTAGCTGAATTTATAAGAAACTGCATAGAAGCATAGAAAAGACCCCACTTCCTGTGTTTCTCATTTTAAAATGACATTATTTGTAGCTCTGACGTAATGGGAGAAATGTCAGAGTGGAAGTGACAGAGAATATTGTTCCAAGGATAGGGAGGAGTAGGGGGAGAGTTCCTCTTCAGTTGACTGGGACAGACTTTTAAGACTTGAGAGTTAGTCAGAAAAGATATTTTGAAGGAATTGTTGGGTCTGCTGCATGGAGGCCTGATTTTTTGTTGTTGTTTGTGACAACAACAATGTGTGACATGAATAATTGTGACATGAAATACTGACAGCTAATATTTGCACATCAAACCAGAATTATAAATTGTCAGAAATTCTCATTATCTTTTTTTGTAGTGTTGATGTCCAAAAGAAAATCAGCTTGATAACTTCAGTTTCTGATGAAGTTATTACTTTGCTTTAAGGACAAACAAAGGGATTTGGTGTAAAGTATTGCTTTAATTTTGTGCCCAAGACAATTTTGAATTTTAGTTGTTATAATAATATAAACATAACAGCCATAGTTTAGGACAGCCAGGCTGTATTACTTTTTTATTCTGAGGAACATTTTAAAGGAGCTCTCCAGCCAAATAAAGCCACAGATAAAGGTCTGTAAGAATATTGCCAGAAAGAAGAAAAAAACAAAATTTCCAGAAATGGACTGTCTGAGGAATGTATTTGTGTGAGAAGACTCGTTGCCCCTTGAGAACCTGTATTTATTTTTGGTTTAGGTCTGTACTACTGGGCTGGGCAGGGATGGGATTAACTTTCTTCATTGCAGCTGTTCTTTGCATTTGTGGCTAAGAAGTGTTGATAACACTCTTGTGTTTTGGCTGTTGCTGAACCTTGCTCGCACAGCATCAAGGCTGTTGCCCCACTGCCACTCTGCTCACTAATTTTCAGTCTTGATGAAAAGCTGTACAGCTGAGGAAGAAATTTGCTGGATAATTCATGTTATTAACGGCTTATCTCCTCATTTGTCCTATTCTGGTGATCTGATAATAGACCAGAATAAATTGTTTACTCTAGAAAGAAGTGAAAAAGTTTAATTATCCTGACGTTAATTAATATGTTCCTGTCCTCATGCTAATAATCTGTTGCTGAGGTCTTTCTGTAGTTTCGGAGAGGATTATTTTACTGACCTCATTTGGGGGGCAAGCTTTTCTTGGAGCATCAAACAACAGTTCTAACAAATGCTGCTAAGTTGCAGAGGGGGATGGGAATTTTGCAATTATTAGCAGATGTGGAAAGTTGCTGTTAGCAGAAAATTCTTACTTTTTTTAAATTCCCTTACATGTTCCTTTTCATTCAAGAAGGTGAATTTGATTCCTATCCTTTTGTGCATTGCAGCTGGCAATATGTTGAATTGGTAAGCTCAGAGAGCTCCTTAGTGATGCTTTTGTTGCAGCCTAGAGTTGGTGAAGAAGCTGGGAGTTCAGTTCCACAGAATTGAGTAGCCTGATAAAACTGTCTTTTTAGCCAATGTGTGACAGGGTGCATTTATACAGTGAACTTGAGCTCTGTGCCCTTTACCTGCTTCCCTTTTCTGTTGCTTGCTGCTTTGGAAAGCCTCTATCAACCTCTTGAAGAGGCAGAATTAGGTCAAAAGAAGAGTGCTTTGAACTTGGGATTGAATCTGTTGGTCTTAATGGGACTTCATTCTGCAGGCTTGACCTGGTTCCCAAGATGGTTCTGTTGGTTGATCAAAGATTGCAGCTATGGTCCATATGCTACAGCTTTAGGTAATCCTCTGAACATAGGATGTTGAAAATAGAGACTTAATTTGAAATGGAAATTAATAGTGTATAGAAGGCTGTATGCTGGAAGAGGGAGAGAGGCAGATCTGGTGGGCGAACAGATGAATTAACCATAAAATGTCTAATGGCTTTAACCTGATTACGTGGTGCTGTAGCACAGCTAGAAGTTAAGTCTATACTCATAAGGTAATCTGTCATTGGAAATTGAACGCTCATTAAATGGTTGCATGTTGGTTTGGGTTTAGTGGTATTATCCTGTCACATTCCTAAATTGTGAACTTAGCCTACTAGAAATAATATATACATTTTTAATCTCAAATTTGATTTGTGTATGTGATGTTTTACTGGAGTTTATTAACACCAACATGCAAAAGTGAAAAACTGTCAGGCAGGTTTGCTTCATTCTGTCTGGACATTCAGCTTTTCATCCATGAATGCAATGGGTAGCACTAAGTCTGTTGTAGATGGTAAAATGATAGTGCACTTTATTGTTGGCCTATGATGGACTTAAACCTTAACCTTCACTTTTACTACCATTTTAAGTCTTGATTCAAGCCCTTATCTCCTCTTTGACCCCTCTTTCTGTTTGGTTAGTGATGCTGAAAACTAACAAGTTTCCTTTGGCACTGTAATTTCTCCCTGTTGCTTCACTGATTGAATTTTCTGTTGTATGTTCTGCATCAAGTTCAAGTTTATTTGCTGGTCTTTAGGTTTCTCCACTTCTTTTTCATGATGCTCTTTATGCCTAATATTTCTTACTGGTTTATATACCACTCTGCTTGCTTACACATGTTCAGGTACTATTACTCATTAATAGTTGGAGGGTGAATCTGTTTCATTTGGTGTGTGCTTCTGTTTCCAAGTCCAGTGCATTCCAAGTGCAGTGCATACCTGATAGTTCCAAAAGCAAAATTGGGAGAGATTGGTGTATAAGTCCTTGAATCTATGCTGCACTATTCTCTCCCATTGATATTCCTTCATGTGTGTGGAATCTGTGACAGAGAGGAAAACCAGAGATAAGGAGGGCAGTGGCAGAAGGCACCTTGAATGAGACATTAACTGGCAGACAAAGAACTGATTTTGGGAGAAGTTGTCTTTAACTTAAAAATAATGAATAAATAAATAAATTTAAAAAAGAAAAGGTAGACCAAACACTGTAGTCTTGATATATAGCATGACATCATGATATTTGAATAAATCAAAGGGCCTAGTATCATCAGAAAACATAAATACTTATTGATGATTTATTGGTCCTCTTTTCTGCAGGTCATCAGTAAGAGATTCTGAATAAAAATCTGCCCCTCGAGGACTTGCTGCTGGCTCTCTCCTATCTGAAACACGATCTCTAAGCTTTTACTTCTCTTTTCACTGGATTTCAGTTAATAAGAGGACTATTCTTCCAATCCATTGGCAACCTAATTTTTCTTACTAGACTCTGGTAGGGAAGCTTGTGAAAGTATTTTAAAAGATCTGTGTATATTTTGTCACAGGATTCCCTTTGTCCACGTGCTCTTTGATACCCTCATAGCCCTCCAGCAAGTGAACAAAGTGGATTTTCCTTTACAGAGGCCATGCTGATTCTTTCCCACCAATCTCTTAATGCTCAGTGATCTTAAAGTTTGTTCTATAGTCTACCATCTTGCCAAGGATGGACATTTGACTTGCTGGTCTATCATCCCTATGAGGATTCCTTTTACATCCCCTCTTTTCAGATGGGACTTGCACTCTGGCACATTATTTTTTTCATGTCTGTTGATGCACCTTCACCTGCCATTTAACAGGCACATTTGTTTTCCTTGAGAACTGAAGGATGAATGCCATCTGGTTGTGGTGGTGTGCAAGTGCATAGCTGACACTTTCCAGATTGTTCTAAGTCATCTGGCTCTCCTGAGCTCTCTACCCCCACGCACTTTCAGTGGAGAGGGCTGACAGAAAGATCTCATGATTTACACTGTTATGGACTAACCCATGAGTGCTCCTTCCCCACCTTTTTGCCAAGTGATCCTACCACTTCACTAGTTGTCTTTCTGATTTTCAGTGACTTTCCAGAACTTTTTGCTATCAGCTTTACTGTTCTTTATAAGTCACTTTCCAGACACTTTTTAGCACTTTGAGTGTCCTCTGTAGCATGTCACATTTTGTGAGTTTTCCTCATTGATTTGCTTATTGCTCAGTAATGTCTCAACACATAATCTCACATCTTTTAAATGAGTGAATTACTAACCTGTTAAGAAATGGAGAACTGACTAAACGCTGCTATGTCCAAAGGCTTAAAGCTCATATAAGCTCTCCTGAAGTAGCAGTTGTTGTGGTTGGTTTTGAACATCTTCTGGTATGATCCCTAAAGTACTAATCCAGCAATGAAGAACATTACAGCCAGATTGCCTCAATTAGACACCTTTGGTTGAGGTGTGTTTGCTGTAGGTAAGGTAGTGTTTCACAAATCCTCATCTTTCTTTGTTAAGAACAAAACATGACAAAATACTGCCATTCTTAGTTGAGACCAAATAATATTTAGGTGACTCAGAAAAGATCTGTTGTTAAATAGTTGTTTACTACTACCTCCCAGCCCACTTCATTTCTTCAAGATAAAGTGAGCTTCTGAAAAGAGATCTTAGTGTTGCTTTTTTCTGTTTCTCATGGGTTGTATGAACTGTTCTGTTAAATCCTACTTCTGGAAATCGTATGTGTTGTTCTTTAGTCAGCTGTTTAGAAATATTCTTACAGAAGAGAGGATCTTCAGACCAGCCTTGCATTTCAGCAGAGGGTTGAGGTCTAGCTTGCCTGTGTTCCTCTGGAGACACATACGTGGCTTTTCATGCAAGGAGGTAGTTGGGATAAGTACTAATCCTTTCCTTCTCACAAAGTGTTTTGTTGTCTAGGGAACAGTACAAAGGTCACCAGCAGCTTTTTGAAGGAGCCTTACCCTAGTCAAGTGACTTTATCTTCTCCTTTATATTTGTTTTCCAGGCTTCTATAACTGCTTTCTTTAGTCAGTGAACATTGTGAACTTTGCAAACAGTCTGATTGAAATTTGTTAATTGTCTTAGAACAACAACAACAAAAAACCAAACATTTTAACAAAATTGTATTCATCTGAGTTGGCAATGTAGGTAACTTTTCAGGCAGTGCTGAATTTCCATTGAGAGAGTGGTCTTCTCCGTCTCTGTTTTTTAGTGGTTTGGTAGTAGGTTTTTTTGGTTTGTTGGGTTGTTTTTGTTTGTTTGTCTGTGCTTCTAATCAGAAGCAGTCTCCTGGATTAGGATGAAAAGATATCTGACTTCTCATTTAACAGCTGTCAGGGAAGAGGAAATGAAGTGTTTTGTAGCCTGTGGAGTATATAGTTTTCAAGCTTTAAATTACTAAGACAGAAAATATTTGCATGTATCCAGTCAAATAACTGTACAAATTAAAACTGTGTCATATTACAGTGAAGTTTTACAAATAGGACTGTATGCTTATCCCAAAGTCTATGTATGACTACAGCTACTGTCATATAGGTCAAGATTAAAGACATTCTAAAAGAATAGACAATAGCATAATTTATTTAAAAAGAAAGCACTTTTTTTTTAAGAGAAAAGGGAGATAAACAAAAGGTTAAGATAATTATCTAAAATGTAACCTTATTTACTGAGAATAATGCTGATGGCAAATGGAAATGAATCATATGAGTTTAGTAGGCACTTCACTCAAAACCATGTAGTAATTGTCTATTTTCAGAGGTGTTCTGTCAGTTCACACTTCAGCCTTTTATATATCATGTGTTATTTCCACTAAAACAGCTGTCAGGTGAAATGATGAGATTTTTCTACGTAAACCTGACTTATCAATGTCTGACTCAATAAGAGAGAGTCAGTAAGAGAACACAAAGTAGGAAATAAATTATGAAAGCATCTTCTCTAGGGACAAATTATTCCTCACTCTTGTTGCAATAGCTGTTGGAAACCAAAGCAAAAAAGTTTTTCTCTGAGGAGAAATTCACCATGAGCCGACAATGGTCGAGGGAGGGGATTCTGCCCCTCTGCTCTGGTGAGACTCCACCTGTAGTACTGCAACCAGCTCTGGGGTCCATAACCTAAAAAAGGACGTGTTGGAGGGGGTCCAGAGGAGGCCACAAAGATGATCACCTCTCCTGCAGGAAAAGGCTGGCAAAGTTGAGTTTGTTTAGCCTGTAGAGGAGAAGGCTCTGAGGAGATGTTATAGCACCTTCCAGTACCTAAAGGGGCTACAAGAGAGCTGGAGAGGGACTTTTTACAAGGGCGTATAGTGACAGGACAAGGGAGAATGGCTTTAAACAGAAAGAGTGTAGGTTTAGATTAAATATTGGGAAGAAATTCTTCACTGGGAGGTGCTGAGACACTGACACAGGTTGCCCAGAAGAGCTATGGCTGCCCCATCCCTGGAAGTATTCAAGGCCAGATTGGGAGGGACTTTGAGCATCCTGATCATATGGAAGGTGTCCCTGCCCATGGGAGGGGTGATCTTTAAGGTCCTAGATGATCTTTAAAGTCTCTTCCAACCCACGCCATTCAATGATTTCACAAAAACAGAGCACTAGAAAAATTTGTTTAACTCTGCAAACACAAGTCATTTAACGTATCTGTAGAAACAACTGCCTGAATAACTTTTCCAATTACTTTTATGTTAAATTACTGAACAGCAGCCTTTTGCCTTATTTTTTGATTCCTGCAGCAGTGCAGTGATCCAGGAGTATTTGTTTTATACAAGTCACTCATCTGGAATGAAATCTTAAAACATTCAGTTTCAGTTTATGGAAAAAAAGAGAAATATGGATTAAATTTGTGACGAAGATGGGAAAAGAGGCTAGGGAATTGAAGTCCACAGCTGCATTCCTGGATCTACATAATCCAGATACACATTTTTTTAGTGGAGCAGGAAATTGCATGTTTGCATCACTCATGTGATCACATACTGTGGTGAGAAGCATTTTTTAAGAGTTTGGACAGGTTTAAAATCTTCATACTTAAATATACCTGAGACGTTCGAATATGTTACAAAAACTTCTGATAGATGATTAAAAATCTGAAACAGAATATTGTTTTAATATCTGAATGTGTATGACCTATAGGTTTAATAATAGAGAATTTATTGCTCAACTCCTCTCTACTTTATTTTTGTAATAAGTTTGTACAATTTTATTCAGATGTGTCTTGTAGGTTATAAAACGTATTCTAGTAGGTATTCTTAAATGTTGACCTGGTGTGGTTTCACTGGTGGGTGATGAGCTGCTGCTTCTTTATCCACTAAAGAAATGGTTGTAAAAGCTGACCCTGAACAAACCTGTGTTGTCACCCAACAATATATGTAGCTGCAGCAGTGGAAGGACAAAGAATGTTGAGGTATCTGTGCACTTGAGTGATGTGACAGTACAGGTTTTATTTCTAAGATGTCCCAGTCTTCCATCTTGGCCGTACACTTGCTCTTTTGCTTTAAACAGATCAGACGTGAGACAGCTGAGATCTGAAAGGTTGACCACCCCACATTCACATGGTGCAGTATCCAAGTTAATGTCATCTTGACTCACACCATGACAGCAGTCTCAGTTAAAGAAAAGTGTCATTAATTTAATTAATGAAAAACTTGTCCTGTGGAGAGATGGTTTTTACTTCTCAAGTGAACAGGCACATTCAGGATTTTACTTCTTGAGTGAACTGTTTCTTTCCTGTAAATTTTTTTCCTCCAGGATGTGAGGAAAAGTATTGCCTATATGTGCTTCACTTCATTCTTCTTTTCTTGCCTTCCCCTCCATCAAATTTGTAACACATTGAATCTCTTGCTACAGGGATTGTGGCAGTTGATGCAAGGATTAAGAAAAGCTCTCCTCTTCTTCCTGAAATAGAAATGCTTTCTGGAGGTGTGTTTTGGTTCCCTTAGCAGCACTGACAAAGGGCAACAACTAGAGGCAGGGCCGTGAGCTTAATACAAGTGTGCCTGCAGCAGGAATGTTACATCCTGCTCCCTGTTCTCCCTTGGTCATGTGCTGTCATCTTACAGTTTTGCTAACCATGAGGGTTTTGCTTGGTATATGTCTCCCCCTCTCTGGCACAATCTCTTTCTAGGATCACTTAAAATGGTGTAAAACGAATGTGGTGTTACAAGGATCTGGACACAAGGGAACACGTCCTCTGCTCTCCCCTTTGTATTTCTGTGGCTCACCACAGTTGTGGCTTTTGACCATTGCCAAAAAAATCGCAGTTCAAAGGTGGTGGAAATGTTTTGCAACTTCAATCCAGAAAGGTCCACAATGTCAGTAATGTATTTGGGAACGGATTAGCCTCTGATGATCTAAGCAGTTTTTCTGATTGTTTGCAATCTCTAGATCATTTACATTAAAAACAAAATCAAAAGAATATTTCTTTTTAGAACAATTGGAAAGGTTCTCTGTCTTAAAAGGAGTAAACAAGCTAAATAGCCTTGCAGTGCTCTAGTATCTCAGTGATGTCTTTTTATTAATTATCTCTCTTGCCGTAGTTGTAAAATTATTGCCACTTCCTGAGCAGGAGAGTAACAGGAGAAAAGCTCATACTTTTTTTATTTGTTTGTTTCTGGTATGTATGGCTGAATTAAGTCTTTTAGAGAGATTTGAAAGAAAAAAAGAAAGCAACTTGCCAGGAAAAAAGATCAAATTGAAGATCTGTTTAGGCATCAGGGTGAAGAAATGCCAAGATCAAAATCTCCTATCTCTTTTTAAAACCAGTATTTTTTTATAATATCACAGTGACAGATTCTGATGGGCTTCACAGGCATCACTCCCAGAGGGTGGTCAAAAAGAAATAACTGCTTTAAAACATCTACTCAGGTCAACCTTGTTCCCCAGCTGAGACTTACTGGTAATGGCTGGTGGTGCTGGTAATTTGTACTGGTCTATGCTGAGTAAATCATGAAATTAAATTAACTTTATGCTAAACTTTATGCTTTTTCTATTCTGTCCAAGTTTTATTTTTTTTTTTTAATTCTCAAGCAAGGCCTCTGTCAGCATGAGTACAGTGTTAGCCCAATAAGTGAATAAAATGCATTGGCAGGTAGTTAATGAGGGATTTCCACTGGCAGTGCTAGGGAGGCTTCCGAGTTAAGGGTCAGCTCTTGTGGCTTCTCTGGAAACTTACCCTGTTTCCTGCTGTATGTTTGTATGTAAAATGCTTTTTCTGAATGATTACAGGGAGAGAGTCAAATGTCTTTCTGGAAACATTGGAGATATTTATCTGACAAAGCTGGGAGTTGGACAGATAGGCACAATTTCTAACTATCTGAAAGTCTCTGAAAAACCAACAGAGAGAATAATGCTGGTTCGGGTTTATTGGTCTGTTTTTTGACAGGTAACATTAGAAAGAGAACAAGTTAAATATGGCTTCTTATTGGTCTTACCTGTCAAACTTAATTTGTGTTTACCCAATTTGCTTTAGAATATTTTGTGGTTTTTTCCCAAGTGCCTGCTACAAATTGAAGAAAGTCCGAGAATTTGTAAACTCTCTGAATGCTGCAGTAAGAGTCAGACTATACTGATTTTGCTGATTTTCATCACCAACTGCTATTGGTAGATAGTTGTTATGGTCTTTTCAATTAAAAACTGTTAAGACTTTTTTTGAAAACTGGCAATACAGCTGTAATGATCTTTTTGTTTTAAGTGTTTGTTAGAACAAGCATCATGTCTAATTGAACTAGGTATCTAATGGATGTAGAAATAGTTGTGCTTATCTTTTAAAAACATGTATTACTACAAATGTGATGATGTTAAGGAATGAATACTTAAAATTATAAAATACAAGTTTTTTGCAGCTCAATACCAAACACTTTAGTTTTCTGATTTTCCTTTTTTTCATTGAACTTGTGTTGAGTGCCTAATAAATACTGCACAAGCAGCACTGTTATTTAAGAAAACATTTTAGTTGTATAGAGGGAAGACAAATCTGAGAATGAAAATGTGTGTCATCTCAGTAAATGAGTTTTGTAAGCAACTGCCACTTGGGGAAGTTTTTTTTTTCTAAATTAAAAAGCCCTAGTAAGTCTCAAATTAGATACCAGATAGCAAGACTATTCTTGCATGAAGCAGACTGTGGAATTTTTCTAAGCTGTGATAGTTTGGAGCATAGGTTTTGTAAAAGAGAAAATTGGACAACTCGTGATTAAAAGATTTTTTAGTGGTGAAGAGTTCAAGACAATCCTTGGCAACTGCTTGCAATAAAAAAACCCTCCACTTGCGTTTTCTTAGTCTGAAATTGTAGCTTTATCTTCTGGACTGAAGTTTGCACTTCAGTAAGTTGGCTTATATATGTGTGGATATACATACAGGGGTGTTCATACAGCACATGATTCTGTTATTCTAAATCTGTTGTTAATAAGACATTCTTTCCAATTACAGTGTTCCTTTGAGCAAAACAGGCAGCATCAAAGAGTGCACACAGATGCTTTTAGGTAAATATAACAAATGGGGACTTAATGGAGAGAGAGGACACCTAGCAAAAGAGAGTGCCAGGGTAGGTTTAGGTTAGACATTAGAAAGAAATTCTTTACAGGGAGAGTGATCAGGCATTGGAATGGGCTGCCCAGGGAGGTGGTGGAGTCACTGTCTCTGGAGGTATTCAAGAAGAGACTGGATGTGGCCTTAGTGCCATGGTCTAGTTGACAGGGTGGTGTTGGGTCATGGTATGGACTTGATGATCTCAGAGGTCTTTTCCAACCTGGTTGATTCTGTGAAATTCACTCACACAAATTGTCAGAGGGACCTGTTTTTCTCAGTGGACTAGAAGTTTTATGCAATTGTGTTAAACACAGAATCATAGAATCCTAGAATTAACTGGGTTGGAAGAGACCTCCGAGATCGAGTCCAACCCTTGATCCAACCCCACTGTGATTACCAGATCATGGCACTCAGTGCCACATCCAACCTCATCTTAAAAACCTCCAGGGATGGTGAATCCACCACCTCTCTGGGCAGGCCATTCCAATGCCTGATCACTCTCTCTGTAAAGAACTTCTTTCAAAACATGTTTCCTTGTTTTGTCTCTTTCCCCATCTCTATGCTCTGTTTTCTAGTGTATCACATAGAATGAGATACCAGGGTACATAATAAGCAGTGGATGGGTTTCCAGCTGATATAATTGTGTTCTAGAGGCACTGCTCTGTTGCCTGTCCCTTTTCTGAGATTTTATTTTTCTATTACCGGTCTTCTAAGCAGCCTTGAAAGAGCTACTGATCTTACTTATAAAACAAATGAATTTGCGATGTTTGGAGGGCTTCAGAAGATTATCATGTGGAGAGGAGAAAGGATGCCCTGTAGCATTTAATGTGACTTGATGAGCAGCGTGTCAGCTAAGACTTGGGGAAAAAAAAAAAAATCAATTTAAAATGACCAGCAAGTCATGGAAAAATTCAAGCATGCCTCAAGGTTTAAATGTTTTGTTGCCATGTTTTACCCTGCTGTGCACTCTCATTAATGTTCATAAGTTTAGCTTCCTAATAAAAGACTCAATATATATTGATACACTCAAGATTTCTGGGATCACAGCAGTTGAATCAGTTGTTTCTTTCAGAAAATATTTCAACTATATTGGCATCCCCAAGTATTTTTTGGTAGCTCTTCTGTAGGCCCTCCGTCAGTGAGTGCCACACGTCACAGCACTTCCTTTAGGCATTGAGCTTCTGATGGCTTCATTTTTCATGGAGTAGAGAAATCAAGGTACTGAGTGAGATGAGTGGTTTCATATTACACACAGCTCTGTTTCAAGTGGAGGTTCCTAGACACAGCCACTGTACACATCTTGAGATAATTTGGAATGTACATGTATTCATTTTTGATTTCAAATATGCAGACTGTATTTGCTTTTTGTTCTAAATTGTTGCTTTGCTGCCTGGGGTTTTGACTACAGAAGTTAGCGGTTTATAAAATATGCACTTGATGTGTAATTTCTAACACAGAAAAGTAAGTTTTATTTGTTGGTTGGTTTTGTTTGGTTTTTTAATTTTTGTATCATATGGAATATTCTAAAGCATTCCAAAATGATAAATTTTAATAGCAAATAGCTCTTACAGAGAATTTGAACTTCTGTTTTACATAAAGCTTCCCAGAAACAGAAACAAATCTATTATTTCTGAGCACAACCATCATTTATATATTGATAAAGTTTTTTTCAGAATTTGTGGGGATTTTTTTAGTTTGTTGTCAATTATTTTCACAGGCTGATCCAAAGGAGCTGATTCAGATGGTCACAAAGCACGTTACTCAGCATGGCCCTGCAGACTGGCCTGAAGAAATCTCTGCTTTGATAAATCAGCTGCATTACTACAATGAACGACTACTGGATTTCACTCAAGCTCAGACTCTGCAAGGACTTGGCAAAGGAGTGGATGTGCAGAGATTTACAGCAGATGCACAGTACAAGAGAGAAACAATACTCGGATTGGCAGAGTAAGTAATGTCTATTGTGTTTATTTATTTTAGAACAAAATTACTTTAAGCTTTACATCAGGAGAGTAAAGTGAAATTAATGCCGACCTTTAGAAGGGATAATTTACCAGCTGCTTTAGAGATTTACACTGTGATGCTGCTACAATTGGAGATTTTTCTATTTGATTACTCTGTTTAAATGAAATGTTCCTCAGATAAATGGATCTACAACTTTTAATTGAATCTCTAACTCTTTGTTAACTGCTAATATTGAAGTTAATTAGGGATGAATGAAATCAGATCACAGGTGGAGTTTTGATCTTTTCCTTTCATATCCTGTAAACCCGCCCTTGCAATCTATTAGGGTATGCCCAAGCATCATATAGTTTTTTTAAAAAAAGTTGTTAAACTGTACTTTATTCTTAATAATTTAAAGCTGCTGTTTATCACTATACTTTTTCCCTATAGTCATTTGTAAGTCCTGATGCTCTCACCACCTATATTCTAATATTTACCATGCTTTTATCTCCCCTTTCAGAAATCCAGAATAGAAAAAAAGGAAAGAAATAGGATAGTACTTTCTTATCATTTTAAAAATACCTTTAATTAACATCTACATGCAGGTACTTTAAGCTGTGAACAAGTCATGAGTATTACTTGAACTCAATGTTTTGAGGACAGTCACAGTTGAATAGTTGCCATACTGTCAGAGGAAGAGTTCTCTGCAATAAGAAGCTTTAAATATAACTTTAAACCAGATCTCTGCATAAAGCT
>NW_020955421.1:439101-512699 GCF_003031625.1 Empidonax traillii | reverse complement strand
AATACCTTTAATTAACATCTACATGCAGGTACTTTAAGCTGTGAACAAGTCATGAGTATTACTTGAACTCAATGTTTTGAGGACAGTCACAGTTGAATAGTTGCCATACTGTCAGAGGAAGAGTTCTCTGCAATAAGAAGCTTTAAATATAACTTTAAACCAGATCTCTGCATAAAGCTTTTGAAGAGCTTATTTAGATGTTTGCAGTTTTCCACCTATGTAGCTAGTAGTAGAAATTGGTTACTAAAAGCTGCTGATATATTGAATAAGAATAGTTGTATAACCTCAGGTTTTGAATGCTAAGCTTCGACTTTGCATCTGTAAAATTTATACCTGCACAGATTTTTTCACTGCATTAATAAAAATAGCTTGTGATAATTTTGAGTGTTTCTTTTGGAATTACCTGTTTTGTATATATCACTCACTAAGCATGCATTTGTAGTATGTCATGAGGTAAATGTTACGTCCTGGTATTATCTACTATTATTTAGTAAGTTCAATGCAATATCCTTTTGTTATCACAGATACTTACTTTGAGTGCAGGAGGCTTGCCTACATTCTCAGCCATGATTCTTTAGATAACGTCTTTTGTAGAAATAAAGTAAATGTGAAGAGAAAGTTCCTTAGAGTAAGTGAAGATAAAAACACAATATGAAAGAGTTTGAAGAACTGAGGCTTCATAGCATTTGGATGAGAGTGGCAGTTCCATATTAGGCAGTTACAGAGGTCCAATTAATTACTTGTTCAGCTTGCAGCTTCCTTGCTTTAATCTTCTCAATTGTCTCTTAATCTGCATTTTCTAATGAAAAAGATGTGCAAATTCAGTGTAATTGTGCAGCATATTTTTTCTTATTTTTTAATTAAGTGCCTCATGTTTTTAATCTTTATGAAGTGCTGTTTGAAGGAACAACACCTGGAAGAGATGGTATCTTATTTACAAAACAACTTTGTACTAGAACGAGTAATTTGCTAAAACTGCTTAACCAATAGTTGTCCATTTCATCTTCCTTATTTGGTGCATTGTCTTATTGTGCATTATTTATCCAATGTTTAAAGATCTGGGTCCCTCACAGACTTAATTAATCTTAATTTTCAAGTGGTTAACAATTTATCTGGGCAAAATAGAGCTAGAAAGTTTTTGTAAAAAGGAGTTAAGGAAACTAGAGCAAGACTGAATGGGAATTCTTGACTAATCAGGTGAAGTCCCACGTAACTTCAGGCTAGTGATGGTGTATAAGGTTTTGAAATTATTCTTTTACTTGAGGCTAGGTTTTAGGTGGTGTCTTAGGTTTGGATTTTGTTTTGTGGTGTTTTTTGTTTTGTTCTGTTTTCATTCTAATGCTCTGTGGTCTTCAACCCTTCACTGCTTTCTAAAAAATGTTAAATCAGCAGTTGATTTTAATATTTTAATACCAATTTCTTCCTTGTCTTATGTCACCAATCTGAAATAATTATTCTGAAATTTTAGAAAAATGGTGTGGTTATCAAGCAGTCTGAATTTCATAACTTAGCATGTGCTTTTTGGGTTCTCGAAATTATTTTGGGGCAAATGAATGAGGTCCCTTTCCAGAAAACTAAACTAGAAAGGCTTGTGTACCACCATTGTGTGTGCTTTTGCTATCCTGCTGTGCCTGACTGCCAGTGTAGGCACAGCCTGTTCTCCTGATGAGTTGCTGCTGCAGAACTAACAAACAGCTGTAGTCTTCAGTCTCATTTTTATGCTTCAGACAAGAGGAAACTAAAGCCTCTGGGCTTAAATCTTCATTTCACTTCTCCAAGTTGTTTCTTGTTTGTTGTTTTGGTTTTTTTTCCAAACATTTTGGGAGGATGGGGAGCTGAAAAAGGGGATCTCATTTCCTTTTATTATGATTGAATCCAGTCTCATGCTTTGTAGCTGATTGATGTGAACACAAAATGTTGAAGACTGCTTGTGAGCAAACACATGCACGTGTATGATACAACAGAGGTTTTAGAGAGGATAGGAAAAAAAATTGCTCTGAGTTGCCAGATGTTTATTTCTGTGAGCTTGAAGATAGTCAGCAAAATCCCAACTGAACGCAACTGCACAGGCATACTTTTTGATACTTTTGAAATTTATGCTACCACATAGGCAGGGTTGCTAAGAACCATCCCCAAGAACTGCTTCTGATTGGTTTTGCACCAGTCTTGGCTGCAGCAACACCGACAGAATACCCCCAAAGTGTGCCTGTGCTGGAACCTTCTATGGGGATTTATTTGGCAGTGCTCACAGAGACAGGTAGTCAGGGCTAGGCATGAAGAGATGTGTGTAAAAGAAATTTAAAAGATCCTTTAAAAGGTGATGTAAAGGATTGTATTCCTTTTTTCAGCTTTTTGTTGTGCACCAACTGCTTTTCTTTGTCATTATCTTGACAGTGAATAAATAGCTTGTTACTGGTCTTCATTTATGTGGTATAATTTCCTTAAACCTCTATTGCTTTATGCTGCTTTTCCTGAGTATCCTGTTATCTTCCCCTTACCCAGTGATATACCTGCTGTGCAGTTCTTGCAAAATCTTCACCCTCACTATAACTAGTAATCCCCTTGTTGACAGTGCATCAAATGATTTCTGGAAAATGCAAAGGAATGTAACTTTGTATGTGTTGTGGCTTGGCAACAGCCGTTCTGTATCCCTGCTGAAAAAAGATCTGCTTTTTTTGAGGTGAATGACCACCTGCACAAACTGTGGCTACTTAATCTGGAATTTACGATATGGGATTGTCATGGGACATGTTAATGTTGAAAAACAGAGCATCTGCCTTTAAAAGGGGCAAAATGACCTGGACATCTTCACAGCTTCTTTTAGTCTAAAATTACTAAGAGTGTTTCTGTCTGTGAACTTCGAGGAAGAGCTTTGAGGACGTATTTATCAGTTGTGCTAAAACACTGAAGGTGTTGCAACTAAATGAAATAAGTGCTAACTGTGATGTGTTACATCCTTCATAACTTTTTAAATGAAATGAAATGAAAACTGAGAATTTTCTTTAGCACAGAGGCTAAGCAGAAGCTGCCGTTGAGAACTGAAGTGTATGTGGAGTATGGAGTAGGTGCCTCTATTTGGAATGTTTCTGTAGTTTTTTGAGGGAGTTTTTCTTTTTTTTTTTTTTTTTTTTTTTCCCCCAAAATAGAGCACCACGTGTAAGCAAATGCAGGAAGACAGACTTCATGTAGTTTTTTGTTTAAAAACTACTCTGGTTTCTTGGTTTATGAAAAAAAAAAAACTCATTGCTTTTCTAATGTAAGTATTTACTTTCATGTTATGTCTCATGGGACTTAACTTTTCTTTGTTTTCTTTCTGTCCTCTATAAGAACACTTGAAGAAAATGTCTACAGGATTGCTGTTTCTTTGGCTCAGCGATACAGTGTTCCACTTTGGGAAGTTTATATGACCCATCTGGAATTTTTATTCACTGACAGTGGGTAAGTTGTCTGTTCTGCAAATACACATACAACTCTGTTACACAGAAAGAAGGGCTAATCTATGACAGAACTGAATTATATTGGGAGTAGAGTTTAATTCGTGTGTTTGTCTTGTGTTGAGGTAGTATAGGTATTTTTGTCTTTTCTGTGTGATGCTTTTGTAGCCAGCTTTGAAAATAGGTGTTACAGGCAAGGATAGAAGTCCATATGTGTCTTACTGTTCTTCAGAAATATTCCAGGACTTTTGTTTCAGTAAGGTTTCCACAACTTTGAATGCTTATTTCTCTCTTCCAATAGCAATTTGTCCTGTAGTTATTCCTACAGTCTCTTGGAATATGTCCTGAAACTTGATAGTTTCTAGAGTTTTGGGGGTTTATTTAAGAGGTGGGCTATTCACTGACCTCTCTTCCACATAATAGCAAAGTAAATAAGTATGTTGGAGCTTCCCCATTCACATTATGCATCTGTTCATCTCATTTTCAGTTTTTGATAGAAGCAATTTTTTTTTTTAACAGTATTTATTTTCTGACTCTTCTAACCTCCAAGATTATGGCAGACCAGACCTGGCACTGGTCCACTGATCTGGCATGAGGGGAGGGGTGCTTTTCATTTCTCTTCCAAAGTTGGTTGCAAGACCTTTATTAATTTATTTTAAACTTTGGCATCTTGTCAGTCAGGTACTTTTTGCCCACTGAAAGATGAAAAAACCCATTCTTTGGAAGACTAAGCTACTTGCCTGAGTAGCACATGCAGATGACAGTGATGTAGAATCTCCTGTGCAATGCAACAGCTCTTCTCTTCTGACATACGTGATCAAATTAGTTTGGTTTGTTTCGACTTTTAAATTGTGAAAGCAGCTTTAGCTTGCAGCAGTGTTTATACCTCTCTTAACATTAACTATTAATTAAAAAGCATTTTATAAAACATGAGGGATAAAAAACAAAGCCTGGTAGATATTGGTGCATTATCTGAGAAGTTATTCTGAGATTTTCTTCGCTTCCTCCAGAAAATAGAGAAGTCGTACCCTCTAAATTATTTGCTGCTAAATTATTTACTGCTTTAAACAAAACAGTCAGGATATAAACATGGCAACAGTGGGATAAATATGAAAGAGCCAGCTACTTTCTCTGGGAATAGAATATTACCTAAGGTATTTTGCAACATTTTCCTATAATTTTCTTTATTCTTGTCCTCCTTGAGTTAGTATTCATAGAATTCTGAACTCACTGGAATACAGAGTAACAATCTTTTCCCTAGTGAAATCCAAAAAAAGTCTTGAAAATCAATGTGTAATGGCATAATACATTGTTGAGCATGTTTTTGTTGTATCATAATCTCATTTTAAAGTTGATTGACAGCATATGACCATTATGATACATTTTAGTCTTGGGATTATGTCATTAATAATACATACCTCATTATACATTCATTCTGAACTGAAGTTTATTCTAAACCTTAATCTCTTTAACTAAATATGCAGTGTTTCTATAAGCCGCTTTTCATGGGAAGAAGCTCAAAAGACAGACTTGCATAATTTGTATTAACTATTTCTTTGATTAATTGATGACAAAGAAATATCACATGTTTTTCTGTGGAATATGGGTCTGCTGAAAATTGTTTAGAATGAGATTTTTAAAAATTCAATGGAAATTTGTTTCTTTTGAAAAATCTGATCACATTTGATTACCAAAATTCTATAAAAAATATTTTATGATTTCAGCAACAGGAAATTTCTTGTTTGCCTCTCACAGAACCTCTTATTCCAGAATCTTTGTGAACAACATAACGAACCCTTCCTATCCACCATCAGCTCTGCCCTAAAAACACACAGCAAACATCTGTTGATCCTGTTGATATAATTTTATGCCCAGCCAGCCTTTAGTTTCAACTTTGAGTATGAACAGAAAAATATAGTCAGATCACACCCTGCAGGCACATCAGGTCCAAGTGTCTGTTTTGCCTGATATGAAGAGTGAATTATACTTTATTTCCATTTATGGTAGAACCCTATATGCTACAACAATTAAAAAGAATATATAGAATTAAAATAACTCTTGCAAGACTAAGAGCTTAAATGGGGTAGGCTGTAGCTGTAAAAATAACTCAAAAGTATCTTATTCTCCTTCAGAAATCAGAGAATAATTTTTAAGCTGAGAGGGTTGTGTTTGTGGTATTTGCTGTAAGAAAATCCTCTTTAGGAATGAAACTGAGACATGTTTTACTTGGATATCAAAGAGAAACACGGACTTACATGCATCATGTGTACTCGGGGGAAAAATGATGAAATTCTAATTTAATTAGTTTTAAAGGTAGAGGAAAATCAAATGAAGATCAGATTGCCAAAAGAAACATACTAGCTAACATGCCATATGATTGGACTCTAGGGAGACTTGAGGTAGTAGTCATCTGTAGGTTACTTATCGCCTCAGATTTTAGGTATAACGTTCCGCTGAGAAAGGGCTTAACTAAAGACGAGACTTCCTTGATGTGCACCCATTTTTCTCCCAGCTGAGGGAAAAAGGAGTGATTATCTTTTACGTAGTCATCTGGAAGTATCTGAATTCATGCTATGAAAGAGCTAATCTATTCTCTCCAAAAAAGTCAGGAAAAAATTTCCTGAAGCAGTGAAACTGACTAAGGTCAACCCAGGGCTTGCTGATATTTTCAAAAGCTTTCATGGATGACAATTAAAGAAGCAACTTGGTAAAACTGTCAAAGTATCCTAAGCATAATTAACAGTGTCAAATAATTAACGGTGGGCAAGAGCCAATTTTCGTTGATGATATCTCTCAAAGTACGCACAGGTACTCATCAGCTACAGGAAACAGAATATAATAGATTGGGAAAACTTCCAATTGGGCAGTAGGATCTTCAAGCATCATTCCACCGCAAGTAGTTGGTTGGTTTGTTAGTTTAATAAAGGCTTCCTTTACACATACTTGGATGTATTTCTCTTTTAAATATAGCTGTACTTACCTCTTCAGTATTCATGACCCTTAATCTGCATGTCCAAGTCAACAGATAGCAGGATCAAGAAATAGAAGAGTTGCTTAGCTTTTGTTTATAGAGAATAACTATCTAAATATTTATGAATGGTGCCTTAAACAAAGGCAAGTATTGTCCTGTCTCCCAGGTGTGCACCTGAAGGGTCTCTCATGGCACGTCCAGGCCTTTAAACAAAAGTTATTTCTAAACACAGGTTATCGACACTGAAAATAGAAGAAAGAGCACAAAGTCTTGGTCTCTTTGAAACTTTGAAAACCAATCCTGAAACCTTACATGAACACATGGTTAAATATGTTTACCCAAGTATTGAAGGCCAAGATCACCAGCGGTTGCTTTATTATTTTACACTCCTTGAAAACTGTGGTTGCTCAGAAGTGGTGAACCATACCCTTAAACCTGAAACTCACATCCGACTCCTGAAAAAATTCAAAGCAGTTGCACCAGGTAGGAGAGTACCTGTTTCTTTCCTCCATAGCTGTATTTATTATTCTGGTATGTAAGTGTTAACATGATTATGCTCAGCTGGTGTATACTCTCCAGGTAATTGTTTTTCTGAGAGCACATCAGATGAATGCAAGTAATTCATTAGTCTTATTTGAGTAAGTCCCTTTGCTTCGTATTACTGGAAATCTGTTTGATGACAGCAAGAAAAAAAGTATGTAAAAACAGGTTTCTGTTGGTGATGCAAGTTAAAATTATTGTCAGTATTTCCTAGTGAATTTTTAAATAAAAAATACCAACCTCCTAGAGGTTTTTTACTACTTCAAGTTTAACATGAAAGATACTTAAGACAGTTTACCTTTCAAAAGTCTGAATTACAGAATATATTAGGAACACATTTTGTGTGTTTGATTGTCTTAAAGAGGATAATTTTTTTTGTCTTAGGATATTTTTTTGTTGTCTGTTATCCTTGATGTTACTTTTTGCTTTTGTGCAAGTATGGCATCATCATTGTACATTTTCAGATAATGCCTGTAAAAATGCACTGCTGCAAAGGACTCTGAAATTTTAAATACTGGTTTCAATTTGGTTGTTATTCAAGTACGAACAATATCTTGCATTTCAGTTGTCCAACTCCAAATCCAGTTTCAGAAAGTAAAATATACACTGTATGGCATTACCTGCTGTGGGGATGAATTAATTGTTCAGTACTGGAACCTCATGTGTATTGGACACTAAGTTTGCTGCAGAGTTTGGAGAGATGAATTCATGTACTGCAGAAAGAAAAAATTCAATAATTTTTTTGGAGAGGAGGGCTAACTTCAGTTCTTGTTGATATTCAAGTCAAGTTCTATGATGACTGTCAAAGAAAAATCTTCCAAAAAGTTATTTTTTGCCTTCAAAGTTATTTTAAATATTACTCAAAAAAAAAAAAAAAGTCCTGGAATCATACATCAGACATAAATCAGTCACTTTGTATGGTAGAAAATTAAATCTATTGTGCTATGCACACTTAAACAAAAATCTCAGTGTTCAGCATGGTTTAGAAATAGATAGGAGTCCAGAAACAACATCAAAGTGTTTACAGAAGTTACAGGCCCAAAATACATGCATAAAAACATAGCAGTAGAAGTCTGTTATCTTAGGAATTATATGCAAAGAGATTAAAATAGTATCACTGCTAGAAATATTTTTGCTGTTGCTAGATTAATTTGCAAGGGTTTTTTTTCCTTTTGGAACCAGAGTAGTAAAGGACTCTTGATTATAGATACTGATGTAAATGTACCTACATGCCCTATCTCTAGGACATGTTGACCTTACTTAGTTTACTTGTGATTAGTGCCTTGCATTTTTTTGCCAAGTGGTAAATACCAATTGTAACATGATCAGCATACATATTTTTAAATTAATGAAGACTTATTTCTTGAAGAGCATGAGGCTTTCTAGGCCTTATATTTAAATAAGAGCGTGATTCTAGGTACTATATATGTGCTCATGCTTCTTTGAGAATCTGCTTTTTTTTAGTTTGTATCATAGAATCACAGAACAGTTTGGGTAGGAAGGGTCCTTAGAGATCATCTTATTCCAACACCTCTGCTGTGGGCAGGGACACCTGCTGGATGGGTTGCTCCAAACCTCATCCAACTGGCCTTGAACACTTCGAGGGATGGGGCAGCCACAGCTTCTCCGGGCAACCTCTTCCAGGGTCTCACCACCTCACATTGAAGAATTCCTTCCAAATACTCAATCTAAATCTACCCTCTTTCAGTTTAAAGCCATTCCCCCTTGTTCTATCAATGTATTATGTTAAAATATGTTCCATGGATTGAGAGATTCCACATGCACCATGCATCATAAAATCCCACTCTGTCAGTGTGTATGTTTGTAAAAGGGGATGGGCTAGAGTCTGTCTAGTTCTGCAGATAGTAGTGTAGTCCTGATTGTTATATACATAATTGTAGAGTTTGAGTAGATTTAATTGTTAATAACTTCTACCTCTTCCTCCTTTTGTCACTAGGTCTTAATTACAAAAAACTAACAGGTGAAAATGAAAATCCTCTGGAAACACTGGAGCCTGTCCTTACAAGTCAAAATGTCTTATCTATTTCCAAACTGGCTCCCAAAATTCCTAAAAACGATGGCAGCATGCTGTCATCAAGCTCTGTTTATACTGTTTGGTTACAAAAACTTTTTTGGAATGGTGATCACCATCTCATTAAAAAGATACCAGAAACCATGGACGAGTGGCTACATGCATATGATATGTGTTCAAAGTACTTCGATAGACTTGATCCAGATGATATTGTTACTTTCCTTGATGAAATTACCTTTTCTTCAAAAGCTGTCACAAAGGTAAGCAAATATTTTTTTAAAGAATTTTAGTCCTCAGGTTAGGCACAGTTCATATTATCCTGAAGAAAATCTCAGCAAATGTTATATTTTTCATTTTATATTATTTAAAGATATATTCATGAACCTACCTTCCTATTCCTACCTTTTCTTTTTATGGCTGCCATTATAAAAACAACCAGAAAAGGATTTTTATTCAGTTAGAGGAGTTAGCTCTGTGAATAAGAGAGCTTTTGATGGAACCCCAAAGTCCCTGTATTCCTGTTCAGCAGAGAATAGGATACTGTGTATTTCATGAATTTATCGAATGGTTTGGGTTGGAAGGAACCTTAAAGGCCGTCTAGTTCTGACCCCTTTGCCATGGGGGTTTGCTGCATTTTTTCCTTATATCTAATCTAAACCTGCCCTCTTTCAGTTTAAAGCCATTCTGCTTTTCCTATCACTACATGCACTGGTAGAAAGCTCTCTTGCAGGCCCAATGTAGGTACTTGATGACTGCTGTAAGGTCTTCCCAGAGCCTTCTACTTACTGAGCAACCCCGGCTCTCTCAGCCTGTCTTGATGGGAGAGGTGCTCCAGCCTCCTGAGCATCTTTGTAGCCTCCTCTGGGTTCAGTCCCACTGTCCATGTCTGCAGTGTAGATGCTAAACAGTGCCAGCCCCAGTACCTGCCCCTGAGTAACACTTGGACATTGAATTGTTAATGCAACTCTTTGCATGTGGCCATCCAGCCAATTTTTTATCCACCAAGTGGTCCCTGTGTTAAATCCATGTCTCTCCAGTTTGTGTGCTGTGTGTCATGCAGGACAGTGTCAAATGTTTTGCATTTACCAGTAGATGACATCAGTTTCTCTTCCTTCATCCACTAAGTTCTGATGCAGAAATTTCATGGAGTGACTCAGTTCTCCATGTCCCAGGTAACCAGGTCTCCCATTTCCTTCTAGAGAGGCAATTGCAGCCCTGGCTGCCCTTGATCTTCACATTCCCCACCAGCCTCTCCTTTTGGTGGGAAGTTCCAGCATAGCACCTTTCCTGGTTGGTTCCTCAATCACTTGGTGAAGGAAATGCATTCCAGGAACCTCCCTGGATTACCTGTGTCCTCCTGTGTCCCTCCACCAGATATTTGGGTGTTGTATTTATTTATTTATTTATATATTTGTACTCATCCTAAAAGTCATTGTGCTGCAGGCTTGTGCTCAGTACTAGGCTTTTACATTCTGAATAAGGTGCTCCACAGAGAAAAGAATTCTGGGCCAAATATATATGGTTTATAAGCACTGTAATAGTATAAATTATAAACTCTGTCATGATCTCCATCTGTCTGAAAGCCTGGTTTTGAAAGAACATGCTTTCATGTCTGTAACATATATTACCAGATCTGCAGTTTCTTTTTTCCCAGTGAAATCTACTTACAAGGATATTTCTAGCATAAAGTTTTCCTCATGCATGTATCTGTACTGTGACACACAAAAGAGGAATGAGATTTCTTAGTTATTACCTTATTAAAAGATCTAGAGGTGTCTTCACTAACTTTATCTGAAATGAAAAGTTGATAAAGAGGTGTTCTCTAGGGTTTTCATTTTGGTTTTTTTTCTTTATCTTTTTTATTCTCTATTGTGATAATTTTTCTGAGGAGTTTATTCATGATCTTTCATGACGTGAATTTCAATTTGTTCCCTCTTTGGATACTGTTTTAATGATCCCTCAATATTAATATAGGTTTATACTATCTTCGAACCTGTATCTACATGAGAATTTGGTGAAAAAAAATTGCTACTTGGGAAAATAAGCTGCTTTGTCAGCATGAAATTTGTGCTGTGATCTGACTGTCATGCTAGACCAACACATTTTATCACTAGTTTCATCAGCTGTCTCTTAAGCCTGTTTGGTGCTGTCTTGGTTTAGATGTTTTGATCCTTTTTATCACATGATAGTACTTCTTCATGCTTATCAGGGAAGACTGAGACTCATCCTAGGACCTTAATTGCCAGACTTGATCTTGGACTGAGATATCAAGAGGATAACTGTTGCCTAATGAGAAGGAAGTACTATTTTATGTATCATCACTGGTAGTGACTACTTGAAACTCTTGCTGTTATTGTGTCTTGGGCACTTGGAGATTATTTCTCATTTTTTTCACATGAATGATGCAGGGAGAGAGTGGATATCCTCCACTGCAGGACTGTTTTGAAACACATTTATTTTCCTTTGTTTATTTCTTTTCAGGATACTAATAGAGTTTCAGTATTCTCTGAAGATGAGTAGGAGTAGTAGGAAAGAAATACTGATGGCAGGATTATTGTGTTTAGTGGCCAAGCAGAATTTTGTAGTAGAAATCTGTTATCATTTTGGCCATGAAAGATACTCAAGAAGTGCTTGAAACAGTTGGTCAAATGATCTAATTTAGTGTCCCCTGCACCACGTTTGGGAATGAAACAGCTGTTTAACCAGCTTGCAACTAGGTTTGCCTCAGGATCCCATTCAGTTTTCAAGTGGAAGTGTACGATGAGAAATTATCATCGTAGCCCTTGAAAACTTCTCTGAGATCTCTTTGCTTCCACTTTAATCTGAAAATGCTTCATACATAGGAGCTGCCTTTAGGCTTGCACCTGTTACTTAAATTTTATCTGGTTTGAAGCTGCACTGGTCATGTGCTTGTTCTTTTAATCTCTAACTTGACACTTCCCAGCCCAGTTCTATCGCCAAGTACTTTATTATATCAACTTCCCATTCCTGTAGCAAATGCACATTTATGTATGCCATGGTGCATGATTTGCATGAGATTTAACAGGCTGCAGAAAGCATGGCCATTATCATGAAATAATTTGTGCTGTCACTGAGACAACTGAGTTTTCTCACATATAGAAAATTTGTGGATTTCTTTTGAGAGGAAACTTAAAGTGAGATAGCACAAGTACATCTTTTTAGGATTGCTGAGAGGTGAACTGACAAAATAAAAAGGAAACAGCTGACACTCCTCATCTTCCTCCCACTCCTTCAGAATTTTGCAAGGGGAAAGCAGGAAAGGACAGAGAGAGTAGCCCAAGGAGAAGATAAGATGCACTCCCTTGTTACTCTTTTGGAACAGCACCTCTATTGAAAAACCCCTTTTGGTCAGAAACAAACAAAAAAGTCTCAAGTAATAAGGAGTAATGAGAGGTTGGCTACCTAACAGTGTAGGCTGCATGGGTTCAACTTCAAAGGTACCATTGCTGTTGTCACCACGTGGGAACTTGGGAAACAGACATCAGAATATCCCCCACTGTTTCAAGATGTCAGTAGTAGTAAAGACAGGCAGGTGGTGGGCCAGCAAAGCAATAGGCAGCTTCTTCTACTTCTGTGTCACTTGGATATGGCAGAGAACCTGGGGGCATAATGTGGAATTATGCAAAAGGGAATGAAAACACAGGAATTTAGTACTGCCTTCTGCAACTTCTTGTTCCTACTGAGAAAGAAAGGAACGTGATGCACTTTGACAGGGACCCTCTTCTTCAGCTGTCCCCTTCCACAAGCTCTTCGTTTTAGCTTTCTCATGAATTGGGCCAGCAGTGACTGAATGAAAAGGTGTGTGAATGAGCAGTGCTTGACTGGGCAAAGGGGATGAGAGAATGTCGAAACTGGAGAAATGGAGAAGTTTGCACTTAATGAAAAGGCAACAAACATTGTTACACTGACTTGCATTTTAAGATGTAACCCAGTGTTAGGTACTTTACTGCTAAGAGCTCAGCGATTCTTTTCTCTGTGTTTCTTGCTATTAGTAGAAATGAGTTACCACCTGGAAGATAAGATTCAGGCCTTAAGGGTTTATGGGCAGGGTGACATTGGGTGGCGGGAACTGTATGAGCAGAGATGCATCATAGTGGGACTTCAATAAATCATAACCCAAAGTAACACAGTTAATGTAGTTGAAGAAGGTGAAGATGGATGCAAAATTTTTGTTGAGTTTGTGGTAAATGAAACAGATGAAGTCCTTTATGCTTTGTCAGTACCTTCCTCACTCCTCACACATTGAAGGACTGAAGTATTGATCCCTGGAGGTCAACAGCTCACTGCTACAAGCAGTGAGAGGGTTTCTGCTTGTGGTATTTATACTCAGAAATACTTTAAACTCTGAATAACTATTTAAGTCTTTCTAACTAAATAATAATCCAGTCCACCTCTGTAATGTTAAGAATACGGTATTTGTGTGTATGGAACAGATTTCTCCATATATATATGTATATATATATATATATATATATGGGAGATATTCCACATATTCATTGGAACTACTGCTTACATTTTTGCATTCATTTTAAGTCTGTCATCTTTTTTCCCAGCAGCTCTGTTTGCTTTTAAATAATACTGCTGTCATAGATTCTTAATTATAGTAATGATCATATCAACTTTTTGTCATGATGATTTCCCATTATTCCCCTTTCTGTGATCTTTGTGAAGCATTTTAGGTAATTTGGGGATGTTTTTTATTCCTTGGTTGTAAGCATTTTGTTCATTGTGCTGAGAGTCGGTTATGTCTCCAAAGAACCATCTGTTTCAGAGCTCATAGGTCATTGCCCTGATGTTTTTTTGATTAACAGTACTCTGTGAAAAAAGTCCAACACAACAAAACCACAACAATCTGAAAACAGTCTTTTTTAATCATTGTGTTTTCATTGTTGGGCACACACTACAAATGGAGATTGACACAGTATGTTAATTAGGAAGAAAAGGCTACAGGTTTAGATAGCAGAGTAAAAAAGGAGTTGTATCATCAGTCAAGTCTTCTGTAGAGAAAGAGAAGCTGAAATTTTCTTTACACATGCTCTTCCTCACAGCATTCCATAGACTCAGCCACATTCATTCAGGCTATGGCTGAAAACATCTTTTTATCTTTACTCTTCCATCTCTTATAACTTCTCTTCCAACTTCTGATGGAAAAAAGGAACTTTGCTTGAAACTTAATGTTTCAAGTTGAAATGTTGACTTACTTTCTCCGAGTCAGTAGTAATGCGTTTTTGACAGGTGTGGACTGGGAACCTGTTACAACTGGATATTAACCTGAATAATTTTCTTGACTTTAATGACTTTAAATGCCATTTAAGATAATTGTATAAATAGCTCAGCTTAAAAAAAAAAAAAAGCTCAAAATAATGTTCATTATCTTTTGTCTATCTGATTGACTTCTTAAAGCTGAATAAAACACTTAAGGAAAACGACAGGTCATGACATTGCCTGAAGGTGTACAAGAAATGTGTTAATAGTGTTCTTATGTAGTGTGACTGCATTCAGATGTTACTTTCTGAATTATTTGTCTTCTTTTTATCACTTCTTATCACTGTGCTTCAGTTCAGTTGGTTTGTCTTGTCTGACCTTGTTTTCTTCATGGATATTTGACAGTACTTCTTTTTTTAGTATCAGTATGAGATACTTTTTTCTGCCTTTCATTTATACAGTTATTTTAATTAAATCTGCTTCAAGACCGCATAATAGGAAACTTCATGAATAATATATTTTCTTTAATTGGTTCCTTACAAACATTAGAACTTTTTCACTGATTTCCATATGAATTGTGCAGGATAAGGTAGGGATGGAGTTAACTTCCATCATAAGCAGCCTCAGTGGGGCTGTGCTTTACGTTTGTAACTGAAACAGTGTTGATATCACACCGTCTTGGCTCTTGCTGAGCACTGCTTGCACAGTGTCAAGGCTTTTTTTCGCAGCACCTCAGCCCTGAGTAGGCTGGAGGTGGGCAAAAAGCAGGCACAGGACACAGCCAGGACAGCTGGCCAAAGGTGCATATTGTATCATGTAATGTCATGCTCAGTGGTAACAAGGAGGGTGTGTTCCACGATAGTTGTTGCTTGGAGAACGGCTGTGCATTGCCCTGCTTCTGGGAGGTGGTCAGTGATTACCTTGGCTTCTTCATTTCTTTCTTTCATGTGTTAAATTATCTTTATCCTGCTTTTGCTTTTCTTTTTCTCTCAGCCTGTAGGAACTGGGAGCCAACTTGTGTTATCCCATAGCTGTTGAAGTTGCTTCTGAATTAACTAAAGTAATCGTTTTCCATTCTAGTATATCTGGTTGGGTTATGGCTCCACAACATTTGGTTAGTGCCATATGTAAAGCTGGGTCAAAAGCAGTGTGGGCAGCAGTTCAAGAGAGGTGTGTCTGCCCCTCTGCTCTGCTCTGGTGAGACTCTCCTGCAATGCTGCATCCAGCTCTGGGGTGCCCAGCACAGGAAGGACATTGACCTGTTGGAGTGAGTCTAGAGGAGGGCCACCAAGATGATCAGAGGAGTGGAGCACCTCTCCTAAAAGAAAAGGCTGAGGGAATTAAGATTTTTTCATTCTGGAGAAGAGAAAGCTGTGGGGTGATGTAATTGTGGCCTTCCAGTACCTGATGGGAGCCTAAAAGAAAGATGGGGAGAAACTATATACAAAGGTATGTAGTGACAGGACAAGGGAGAATGGCTTCAAACTGGAAGAGAGTAGGTTTAAATTGGACATTAATAAGAAATTCTTTACCATGAGGATGGTCAGACAGTGGCTGACCAGAGAAGCTGTATCTGCCCTGTCCCTGAAGTATTCATGACCAGGTTGGATGGGGCTTGGAATAACCTGGTCTAGTGGAAGGAATCCCTGTCCATGGCAGGGGTGTTGGAAAGAGATGATCTTTAAGGTCCCTTCCAACCCAGGCTATTCTGTGATTCTGTGATTTAGTGGCAGATATGGAAACTGGACCTTACCATTCCATCTGAACACCATGAAAGATTTTTCACTAGAAGGGTGACTGTCCCTGGCACACATTGCACAGAGAGGTTGTAGAGTCTCACGCACTGTAGTTATTCAATGTGGTCCTTGGCAAGAGGCTCTAGAGGCCTGATCTGTTTGATTGGGCATTTGGACCAGATGCTCTCTGGAGGTCCCTTCCAGCATTCTGTGTTTCAGCAATGCTGGGATCTCAGGTTTCTGTGACCCTAAAAGGAGGGGAGCTGTTTCCATAATCTCAAAGTTGCATGTTAATCACTGGCAATAAGAGTAGAAAGGTCAACATCTTCATGTACAAGTTAATGTTACTTGCACAGTACTTTTTTAAGAAATACTTCTATATTCTGAGGGGAATGGGCTTATGAGATGAGTTTTTACCCTGAGGAGTGAAATCTGTTGAGCTGAAATAGTATGTGATGTTCTTTGGTTTGAAAAGAGATTTTTAGGATTTTTCATTACACAATATAGCCTATAGATTTAAAAATCTTTTTAAACTGTAAAAGCTTTTTAAAAATAAAACTTCACATGCAAACAAAGCGTGAACTAGCCCCTAAGCTATACTTTTTTTATCACTGCATATGATACCAAATCTCATTACTGAAGCTGACTAGAAGAATAGAGGATAGCAGTTCATGTTTTGGAATAAAATAACCAGAGAAATGACATGTTGATAGTGCTGCATTTTGGCACTATGCAAATGTGAATGCTAAATTAAAATAGTCTTGGGAAGAGCCTGTATATTTTTTTTCTCAATGCTTTATTCTGTATATGCTTATGGCATTATGACTTCTAAACTGGCAGTATATTGTCATCATTCTCTTGGATATAAGTTAGAGGGAATACTTAAGAGAGATGCAAAAGGCAAACAATTTAATTGCATTTTGAAGACTAGAAGAGGAAAAATGAAATATGTAGCTGCTTTCATCTTTTATCATGTTTACAAAATAGATATATAAATTCAGCTTTGGTTGTTAACATTTTAATGTGGTGTGGAGGTTATCACCTTTTCTTTGCTTAAAGCCTGATGCCGAGACTTTGTTCAAAGTAACAAACTCAATTACTTTGGGAGGGAATGGAACAGTTTGCAACTGAAAGGTAAAATACCCTCTGTATTGTGTTAATACTGGCAAGTTTTCTTAGCTCTTACGATTATGTCCACCCATTTTGCTTTTATCATTAAAAATGTCCAGTAAACCATTACTGTGGTTCATAGTATAACCATAGCATAACAAAACCCAGGAGTAAATCCTACATCTTTCACTTCTGGCCTTTTTTTTTGTGGGGGAGAGGTGGGATGTATATAAACTGTAAAACTTTCCACTAAATAATCATTATCAAGCTTTTTATGGCTTTATAAGTAGCTAGTTTAATTAATGATGTAAACATCTGTTGGACTTTGGTATGAACAATACTATAGCAGTTTAATTACCCTCTTTTGTGGTAATTCATCCTCTTTCCTATTCACTGTGTCTACAGATTCAAGTTTTATTTTCTATTTCTTGCATATTTCAACTTGAAAATCAAAGTTGTTTATATATCTTTGTTCAGTATTGCAGTAACTAAAACACCTGATTTTAAAAGTACTTAATGTTTTGGGTTTAGAGTTTAGACACAGGACACCCCTACCCATTAGAAAGTATATTGCAAGCATCCTTAAAACTGTGCTCAAAGTTACAGATGAACAAATTATACATGAATTTCTAAAATCATATTTCAGACTTTGTTTTGGACTTACAGCTGAAGCTATGCCTTTCCTGAAATAAGAAAGTCAGACTTTCTGGTTTCAGTTTAATGCCTAGATACATCTAGTTGTACAGGTCTTTGAAAATAGTAAGTTGCTGTTTTGTATAACCTGGGCTTTAAATATGTTCATTTAAAAGTTGTAGACCTCCTCCTGTTTGTTTTTTGTGGTTTTTGTTTGTTTGTTTGTTTCTGATTATAGTCTTAGGAATATATTTTAAACAGGGATGTAAATGTGACAAAACTAACCTTAAGTGAGTTTTCAGTAATCTTGTAAAGTGATCCTTGGACATCTCTCAATGCAGAATTAAAAATCAAAGATTATAAGGTAACAGTCTACAAAAGTACTAAATGCTATTAGGAAAAAAAGTTTACAATGAGCAAGAGTCAACGTCAGTAAAAGGGAGGACAGTAGAAGAAAGTAATGGAATACTGATAATTTTTAAATAAATTACAAGAGATAAAGTTGTTTCATTAAATACTTCATTTAATTTTATGCTGTGTTGTGGAACAGTGGAGCCACCTGACCTCTAGGCACTGTTGTAATTCAAACAGTGGGTGATCAAAGCACATGGGTGATGAATGAATAAATATTTGATCAATCTTTTTCAGCTACCAGTTGAAGCCAGGATAGAAGTGACTAAGAAGGCTATTAAGGCAGTCAAACATCTTTCTGAGAAATCCAGAAAAAAAACTTCTGAGGATGACATGAAAGATGTGGAAAATCCATCTGTTGCTTATGAAGAAACTTTGAATCACTTGCAGCAATCTCTTGCTCATCTGGAAACACTCACTCACAGTTTTATCACTTACTTGAAAAACAGTGAAGAGGTAATGATTACGGATCAAATGCTTGTTTTGAGTGTTACCATGACTAGCAATGATAGACATCATTCTTTTGTCATATTTTATTAATGTTTTCTACTTTTGGTTTTGTTGACCTGGTTTTTGAAAATTCACTTCCATTAATCTCTTCTTTTTCTCAGTATACGTTAATTCTTAGCAGAAAGGAAGATTCTAATACAGCCCTGTAAATAAGCAGGTCTTACTGATTAGTAACACTAATTATCTGTTTACAGGATACACTACAGAAGTATGGCTATTTATATGATTTGTCAAGGTCAGAGAAAGAAAAAATCCATGAGCAAGCAGTAGCTATGTGTATAGATGGTCAGCCCCTGGACATGATACAGCAGTTGTTACAAGTGGCTGTTGGAGATCTAGGTCTTTCTCCCAAGGATGTTGTCCAATGTGCTATTCAAAAAATTGTAGGTATATTAAGGTAAGCACACTTCCTCAATTTAGCCCAAAAATTTTTTTTCAGGGTTTTTGGAGGGTTTATTTTGGTTGGTTGGGTTGGCATGTTGGTTTGTTGTGGGTTTTGTTCAGTTGATTTGGTTTGTTTATTAGGTGTGAAGACTTGCTTGCTTTCAGTGTTTGGATTTTGCAGAAAATTAAGCAGTGACAGGCGAGTTTTTGGATCGCTTATGCTCCTATTTACCTGTAATTTCATATTTAGGCAGTTAACGTTTCTCTGAGTTTGGGAAACTGGGACAGTCCGAACAAATTAAGCAGAACTCATCCTGTTCACTGGAATGTGCTTTTACGTTAAAAGTGTTGGCTTTACGATCTTGTTCCATTATGTGTGTACAATACGAATTTTTAGAAAATTTACGACTGCACATAATTCTTCCCCCTTAAACAGAGTTAAAAGGCATTTGTGTTGGAAACGGTGGGTAACTCATGCAGGCATTTGGGTAGCAGAGACCTAGTGATGGCTGTTACCACAACAGCATGCCCTACCACTTGTAGCACAATTTTCATCTTCAAAATAACTTACTGAGGCATTTCTGGGAGCTGTCTTTTTATGTTGTTTGGTTTGGTTTTTTGAAAGACGTGTTTATTTGTCATTTAAAAAAAGACTACATTTTTCTTCTTTGTTCTTGTAGATAGTGCTTATTAGAGTTTTTGATCTTCTTCCATCTCCCTCTGTATCATACCCTACTTCCAAATGAAAGAGCAAATGAGAGTGCTTTATTCTTTTGCAGCATTTAGAATAACAGTGATACCCTAAAAACCCCCCAGCCTTCTAACTACGTGGAGAGAAACAAGTTTCTAATGTGAGGGATTGCTTTGCTCAACTCTTCCATTGCTGTCATTGGTACTGTTTTTTGCTGTTACTGCCATTATACTATAAGCAATCCTACATTCTGTACCATAAGGAGATTCTTTTGATATCTGGGCAAGACCTAGATGATGCAAAGGAACATGAAATACTATTGGTTCTGAGCATCTTAATCTTGTTAGCAGTGAGTTTAAAATTTGCATTAACAACAACCTTTCTAGTGTAATGTATTCTTTATAGTCTTGCTTCCAAATTACAGTTCTAACACTTGAGAGAAACATTGAAAACTTTGTAGTCATGGTTTTGTAAACATGATATTGGTTTTTAACCAAGGTTTAGGATATGTGGAAGTCCACAGATTTTTGTAGCAAGATAGGAATTGGCACCATTCTAACCCCTGTGTTAGTGCAGTGGGATCTATGTGTCTGTCTTGATGTTCTCTGTCAGAACAGCTTAACCAAAGAGCACACTCAGTCCCACTGCTGCTGGCTAGAACTCAGATGTGAAATTCTTAAGACAGGAAGCAGACAATGAAGGTCATCTACATCCCTGTCTGTATTTGTGTTCCCAGGATGAAGAACACCTGAGATTTTTGTTTTACCATCATTATTGACAAACTGTCAATGAGCTCTTAAGAATACATCTGTCTGTGATACTCTTTTTCCTTCAGAGCATCGTAAGAAGTGTTCAGTATGGCTTTTTTCTGCAGTCAATTGAAAATAATTCATCAGGGATTTTTTTTCATTTGAGAAACCCTTCATGGATTTCATATTGCTGGGTGCTACCTGTTGCCTTTTCCTGACTGGAAGTGTTGTACTGAATATTCCAAATGAAGTGTCACTGTATCTTTAATCTAGTGTTCATTAGAATTATTGTCATATTTTTTTAATGGAGGGAGGGGGAGATATTTTTATATCATCCATTATAAATGAGCAGATACTTCTCATTTAACTATTCATGCAAGACTCTGTCCTGAAGTATTTCTATTCCAGAGAGATATATGCAGTAAGTATGAAAGAGTGTTCTGCTGTTAGGTGACTGCTAAACACTGTTCAGTACTTCTAAGACCAGTTTAGATAGATAAAACTTTGAGAATTTATCCTATTGTTCTGGATGCAGAAAAATTATGTGAGCAGGATGATCTGAATGCACATATCAGAAATAGGAAAATAAGTCTAGCATGGAAAATTATCTATGGCTCTACTTTTTCTTCAGCATGTATGTGTATATTACAGCAGATGGAAGTGCCACAGACCAAAAGAAGGCAGCTTGTCAAATTGTTTGCAGTCCTCTTTGGCAGAAAATTGATTTCTCCTGTCACTCAGTTTAAGAGTATTCTCAGCATCCTCAGTGATGGTAGAGCTTTTGCAGAGCAACATAAGTAATATTGTCTTTCTTGTCTGGGTTTGTCCATTTGAAGAGGAATAATTTGGCTTTAGATTATAACTGTCCTGCTGTTTCTGACTAGCAGTGTGATGTATCTGGATATAAACCTCACAAAGTCCAGTTATTTCTACTATAATGAGTGTCATTAACATGCAGAGTGTGAGAAACCTATCAAAATTCTCTTTTCTGCTCTGCTTCTTATCAGCATTTTTCTGTGAACTGAATTATTTGTTCTTCATATGCATTACAAGGCTGGAATAGCTGCATGTTCATTTCAAGTTCCAGACAGAGACCATTACCAATAACTCCTATGCAGCACTTCACTGGAAAGAAGAGAATGACTGTCTGTCCTGTAGATAAAACTGTAGTGGCAGAGATGGGAAGATAAGTTGGGAGCTTCAATTAGAATGATTTGGTGTGTAATGTGACCTAATGCGGTCAGTACAAATAATTCTGCCCCCACTCTCCCACTTCTTTGAGGAGACAGAGAAGGGAGAAATAATTTCATAGCATTCTGTACTATGGAATGTTTGTCTGCTGCAATGATAAAGACCATGAAGTGAAAATCTAGCATAAAATACAATAGCAAATACTTGAGATAATATCCTGCCTATGATGAAATTCAGAAAGAGGGTAATACCATAAAGTAGCATCACACTAAATATAGGGAGCAATGAAAAGTTGTTGCTTGGCATCTCTTAAGCCTACTGGTATTAATGATGTTCCTGTGAATAAAATTGGATTCATCTCTGTCCTAGGCTCATATGTTAGCTTTCAAGCTATAACAAAAAATAAAACATATTAACCCCATTTTATTTAATACCTGCATTTCTGCAATTAAAGAAGTAGTCTTACCTGTGTACCCAGAATGGCAAACTCTTAATAAACACAACATTTCAAGGGAAAACTCCCTCGGTTTATTTACTGGAGCTTTGGTGTGTTATACGGTGTGGTTATTTCATACAATAGTTCTGAAACAGATGATGTTGGAAAATTCCTTCTTTGACAATTAAACTTCAGAGTAGCCGTTATAAGGTTATAACACTGAACTTGGATTTTTTTATAGCTACAGTGATAAGGAGTGTAATTAAGGTATCAAAAAAATAAGTGAAACAAGCTTGTGAAAAGTTATGGTAGTGTCAGTGATTTGCCTGAAAGTTAAGGATCAGTCCACCACTTCTGTGATTTGAAAATATTCATCCTTTCTTTCAGTTGCATAACTATCTGCCCTTCAAACACAGTAAAATATATTTCATTATTAGTATATTTAGTGACTATTTCAAAAGAACCTCCTAGAAAGTGGTAACTTTATGAAAACTTAAATTACTTTTTGGCTTAATTTTTTAATAGTGTGCAATATGACAGGCCTAAAAACTCTGACACCTTCTCAGAAACAATCTTCTTGTTAACTATAAACATAGTTATTTGCTTAATATCAGGAGCCTATCTTGTAATTTTTAGAGCAGTGTTGTCTTCCAGTCCTGTTAACTACTTTTATTTTACTTGCCTCTCCAGTTCTGGCACAGAAGACTCAGCACGGAAAATCTTGTGTTGGTGTGTGTAAAATCTCTCCAGCAGAGCATATCTGCATATTTTGCATGACATATGTATTGGGCATTTACTCGTTTACCTGTAGATACAGCAGTTAGAAATAAAAATCAGTTGCCTCTTCAGTAGAAATCACAAACTTCTCAAAAAACAAAACCCACAAAATATATCGTCAACTATGGATGTCTGAGTAGACTTACCTAAGACTCAATTTAATTCCTTGCCTAAGATTGCTCACATAATGTACAGGAGACATTCCATGATCCATGGCTGTAGGCATGTTCATGGCTGGTCAGTCAGGGAAGACAGTTGTCTGTCAAAAACATTCTGGTCCCCTTCATTTGATTCTCCTACAATTCTTCTCTTAGGTGTCCATGTGGATATAGTGTTTCATGAAATTTTGGAAGTATTCACAAGGCAGTGAGCAGGAAAGGTTTGGCGAAATTTTGAGTTCTTGTTTAATGCCCAGTGTTTTGTGAAGAAGGTAAATCCAGCTTTGTTAGAAAGAGTAGCTAACTTAAAAGGGAAAAGAAAAGAAATCAGATTTTTTACTGTCTTACCTCACGTCAGCAGGGGTCATGTAGAATAATTTTGTAGCTTGTGTATAATAATTTCATAGTATTTTAGATGGAAATGAGGGGTTTCTATTATGACTTTTTTCCCCCCAGTTTTGAATGATCACACTATCAGTATGTTATTTTCTTTATTTTCCTCATATTTAAATAAGAGAAAAAACAATCAGAAAGAGGAAAATAAAGCTGGAGTATTTTCAATGAATACAGTAATTAGGTTAAAAAATTTAGATGAAATTAAATTTTTTTTTCCTTTCAAGTGTCCTTTGTACTTTATTCTGTTTGAGGAATGTGATTAAATATGCATCACATTTTCAGAAGCTGAACTGATATCAAAATAAGCCTTTATCAGTGTAATTACATCAAGCTCATACCTCGAAGTTTTGAGGTGAACACTGAATCCTGTTCTGTTGTTTAAAACATGCATGAAATAGCTTAGAATTTGTGTGGAAGACTAATCCTTCATTAATTATATTTGTTTCTGTTAGTAGCTGCTTCTTTTTAATCATTAATTATTAAGAAGCAGGCAACAATCTGTGGAAACTTGACAGGATTATTTGTCTCATGAGCTATCATCACTTTTTAGCTTCTTTAACCATTAGGCAGTAAAGGCAGTATTAAGCTTAAAAAATGCTAGCTTTCAATCTTCCTTCTAGTTTTATTTTTAAAATACTTTCTTATTGTAGATAAATGTAACTTATTGCTTGGATTAACTTCTTCCCTTCTTAGTAGAAGAGTACATGTCTGTGTATGACAAACTTGAAGCTTTCTGTAAATGTTAATAAATCTGTTGTTCTTAAGAACTGACTTCACAGATGTATTGTCTGATACTCTGTTTTTGGAAACAGTGATTTTCTGGTTTTGGAAATGCCCATTAACTTCTGCAGAGATTTGTCTCTTGACCTGGGTTGTTGTGAGGAGCTCAGAGCCTGGTTGTGACAGCAGCTAAAAACTTTCATTTCTGATTAGAGGGATGAAGGATTTTTGAAGAGCAAGTGCTAGGAGTGTCCAGAACTGATCTCCAAAATGAAGGATATATCAAAACAAAAGGTTTGCTTATCGGGCTCCTTTGATATGGCAGTTGTTTATGTACACTAAAGATAACTTAGGATAAGTAGAGCACTAAGATTTCCATTTCTGTATACTGTAGGATCATAGAACAGTTTGAGTTGGGACTTTAAAGGTCATCTAATCCAACTCCCCTGCAATGATCAGGGACATTTTCAACTGGATCAGGTTGCTGAGAGATCTGTCCAACCTGACCTGGAGTGTTTCCAGGGATGGGGTATCCACCACCTCCCTGGGCAACCCATGCCAGTGTCTCACCACCCTCATTGTAAAAAAGTTTTTCCTTATATGTACTCTGAATCAACCCTCTCTTAGTTTAAAACCATTATCCCTTCTGCTGTAGCTACAGGTGGTGTTAAGAAGTCTGTCAATATCTTTCTTATAAGCTCCCTTTAACTACTGAAGGGCTGCAAATGTCCTACTTGTTTCTATTTCAACACTCATTCTCTTCTTAGGGTGCAAGTTTTATAAGTATTCTGGTTTTCTTTGCATATGCCATGTTAACGCCCTTTGTTGGTGTATTTTTATTACAAACTTAATTGAAAAAAAAAAAGGCACAAAAAACCGATACAGGAAAATTTAAATCTGGCCTGTAAGCACTAAGAAAGTGGCTTATAAAAGAACAGAAATGAAATGTCTTATATCTGTCTTCGCTCTGGGAACATACCTTAAATTTTCTTAGCTTTTTTTATTTCTAAAGAACTTTGAAACCATCTCCTAATGCCTGTAGCCAGTTGCATAAAATGATTACTTGAATACTGCTGTGCTTTGTACTTCTGCCCTAAAGGTGTAGTTTTTTTTAATTTTCTGTAACAGAGCATGCAAATCTGTTAAGTCTCCTTGTCTGTGAAAATACTTTTTTTTTTTTTGAGAATGAATTTTTTCTAACGCATTTTGGTGAAAATGGATTTTATCTTTTGGACACACATCATGTCTCTTTGGGAGTGTAAAATCCTGAATATTTCTGTACTATTCTGTGCTATAAATTATAATTTGATTGTTTCCAAGTATTCTGAAGATGTTTAGGAAAATATCTAGATTTTTAACTTGAATCTTTAAAAATTTATTTAGTTGGCACATGATAGTATTGGTACTAAGAACAGCATTTCCATCAGACATATTTAACTATTTTTTTGAGAAGAAGCCTGGTGGTAGGAGCTTTCTACTTGTATTTTGAACTTATGGTTTGTGTGGGCAGGTTTTGGTAGCGCAGGGGCTACAGGGGTGGCTTTCTATGAGAAGCTTCCAGAAGCCTCCCCCATGTCCAGCAGGGCCAATGCCGGCTGGATCCAGGATGGACTTGCTGCTGGCCAAGGCTGAGCCCATCAGCGATGGTAGTAACACTTTTGTGATAACACATTTAAGAAGGAAAAAAAGTTACTGTGCAGAAGTGATTGTGGCCAGAGAAGACAGGAGTGAGAATATGTGAGAGCAGCAACCCTGCAGACACCAAGGTTGGTGCAGAAGGAGGAGAGGAGGAGATGCTCTGGGCAGCATCCCCCACAGCCCGTGCTGCAGACCACGGTGAGGGAGCTGTGCCTCTGCAGCCCAGGGAGGACCACAGGGATGTAGAGATTCCATCTGCAGCCCAGGGAGGAGTCCATGCTGGAGCAGATGGATCCCTAAAGGAGGCTGTGACCCTGGGGGATGCCCAGGCTGGAGCAGGGTCCTGGCAGGGACCTGCTAACCCTTGGAGAGAGGAGTCCGTGCTGGAGCAGATTTTCCTGGTAGGACTTACGGCCCTGTGGGGGACTGAGCAGAGTGTGCCTGAAGGACTGCACCCCGTACAAAGGGACACACGTTGGAGCAGTTTGTGCAGAGCTTTTGCTGGTGGGATGGACTCATGTTGGAGAAGGTTGTGGAGGACTGTCCTCCCATGGGAGGGGACCCCATGGGGAGTAGGGGAAGGAATCTTCCCTGAGCAGCAGCAGCAGGAACAACCTGTGATAAACTGACTGTAACCCCCATTCCCCACCTCCCTGACCCACTGTGAGGGAGGAGGTAGTGCCTGAGAGGAAGAGAGGGGTGGGGGGGAGGGTGTTTTTAAGATTTTTTTTTACTTCTGATTATTCTGCTCTGATTTAGTTAGTAGTAAATTCAGTTAATACCCCTAAGTCATGTCATTTTTGCCTGTGATGGCATTCAGTGAATGGTCTTTCCCTGTCCTTAGCTTATCAAACTTCCATTATATTTTCCCTCTCCTGTCCACTTGTGGAGGGGAGTGATGGAGCAGCTTTGGTGGGTGCCTGGCATTCAGCCAGGGTCAGCCTACTACAGAAGTGCACGATAACAATATAAAATGAATATACTCAGTTTTCATCATGCAATAAATCATCTTGAATTTATTCTGAATGGAGTCACATCTTGGTTTTAAATCTAGTGTTGTTCACTGGAGTGCATTAAGATAAAAATACAAAAAATGAAAGTTCTGAATGCAGGAAGACATTGAAGGTCATACAAATTCAGGTTACTAGGCCATATAGTATAATAATTTTTAGGAAATATTTATCTAACTCAATAATTGTATTAAATTACAAAACTGTAAACATTCTGTAGCTCCTGACAAAAAGATTGTGGAATATTGCAGTTATTTTTACACATGACTATCAGCTATATACTGTATTTTGGTTTTAGTACAGTCAGGGTAGGCTGGGTATATATTCATTGTTGATAAGAGCACATATAATAAGAGGTGACATTTTTAGTGGCAGAAGAGCTTTGATATGGTGATGAGCTGTAGAGCAAATGCACTTTTTCTCTGGATTTTTTTTGAGTCATCTGGGATAACACAGGAACTATTTGCCTGCCCTTCTCTCTCTTTAATGTAGCACTGACTAACTAAGATAGGCAAAACTGTTGTTTTTCTAGTTTTATCCAGGTATCGCTGTCACTGCAGTGGTTTCCGTAGACAGACCCTGTGTGCTTTGTTGGAGTACCAGTGCAAAATCTCTCCCTCTCTCAGCACTGAATCTGTTTGTTGTATTGAAAATCTTAGCAGAAAATGTCATTATGTCATTTTCATTGGATTATGACCAAAGTTTGCTTTCCTGTTGGAGTGGGTTTGGAGTTTTTGGTTGGTTGGTTGTTGGTTATGTGCCCCCGCCCCCCCCCCCCCCCCCCCCCCCCGCCAGTTTTTACGATGTTTCCACCGGTGGAAGAAAACTATTTTTAACTGGAATGTCTGATGGGAAGCACAGTGGACATTTTTCTATTCCTGCATGTGCATAGTGGACACTGTTTTGTGGCTGGCTTGACCCCAGAGGAATCTGCTGAATCAGCAGATAGGGTACTGTTGCCTCAGGTTACGGTCAAGTTGATTTAAGCCAAGAGAGATACTGCAAGATGATTTGGAAGGAAAAGATAGTGACACTTATGTATAGCCTTGATTCTCTTTAGTTGATATTGATGAGATCTTTAAGGTAGTGAGATTACATTATATATTTTGCTGACCTGATCTGTGTTAAAAGCACTAAACTTTACTATTCTTTTTCTTTCAAGTTTCATGTAAATATTTTTAGTATTTTTTCTCACTCTTTCCTTGTTGCTCTTTGCATTATTTTGACATAAAAATAAACGTACTAGTTAAGCAGTGAAAGTGAAAAATTGTTATAATTGTTGAACAATTCATATAAATCCTGCAGATACATGAAATGAGATACAATATGAAGGGCCACTTTAATGGTAACTTTGTCTTTCCTTAACAGTGGAAATGGCGATTCATCTACAATATTGAAAGATCCACTTGGAATCCTAGAAGGCATAATTTCTGCAGTGCATGCAAGTGTCGAGAAAGGGTAAGAGCTTCCTGTATGGATTCTGTGGTTAAGACTTTGAATATGGATGATTTTTTTCTTTGTGGATATATATAGTGGGTTTGCACCTAATTTTCTAAGACTTTATTCTGGAATAGGCTGTCATCAGGTTCAAAAACTGAGCCCTTACAGAAGCCTTTACTTGATCATTTGAAAGAAAGTAGGCTACTGAACCTAAAATTTAGATAACTGTGTTATGGTAAATTGAGAAAATGTTCTTTCAGCAGTGACTAGTGCAGACTGTGTATATGCCAGGAGAATGTCACTGCTTGCGTTTCAGTTTATAAATTCAGTAGATGAACTGCAATTAATAATGATTCACTTTCAGATATCTGAATTTAGATATCTAAATTTGTCGATATTTGTAGGGTATAGTGCAGAAACCATTTCACAAATGCTACAAGATGGGTCACCACATTTTTTTCTCCCCTTTTGGGAATGTTCTTATTTCAGATCACATAACAGTCCGTATGTCCCACTGATATTTTCCATTGCATTCCTCGTAAAGATAAGGAAGAAAAAAAAAAATCAGCTTTTTTTTTCCAGATGTACAAGCTAAGAACTCATGTATGATAATAATAATAAAACGCCATACTCTCTGGTAACCACACAAAACTAGTTAAACTACTTTATGGAGGCTTCTCCAGTGACATTTAAGTAGCTAAATAATGGATACAGAAGTAGACTGAATTGATGTAAAAATTTACAGTAAATGTAATTTACAATGTTCTAAGGTATAATGGAAGAGTCAGTACTGTTTTAGTCTGAGATGCACTTCTGTAGTCTCTGTATACTTCATCAGCATTTAACGAGTGAAACAATAAGCTGAAGTGAAAATCATTATGATTACTAGAGATTATTTACATTCATTTAAATACTTATGTATTACCTTAAACCTCATCTACTCAGTTGACAAAACAGAATTCTTTCCCTCAGGAAAACATATGTAAGCAGCGAGTGCAAGCTCTGCAAAACCCTTGAAATATTCCAGCAGGTCCTTTAATTCCCAAACTTTTAATTTACAGTTTGAATGCCACCTGTTCAGCAGAGGCATATCTGATTTAGGTGAAGTTCTGAGCTAACAGCATAATTCAGACAATAAAAAGCCTAAGTAAAATTGAAGTCTTTGTAATATGGAAACCTAAGATGTCAATGTTTATTATTTCAGAGCTGCAAGACGAGTTAAATTGGTGTTTTCTGTCTGATATTACTTTCCCGTCTGCCTTGTTAAGACAAATAAGAGAACATTAGGCCATTAGTTATAAATCACACTCCACCTGGAACCACTTTCTTGGCTTTTTTTTTTTTTCCCTGTAATAAAGAAATTATCTTGAGTTTAAAATACTACTGAAATGTAGAATAGCATTTACTGATTTGCTACCTGCTAGGTTATAGGCTCTGAGGGACATAACAGATTATTCTGTCTGCAAGTGTTGGTTGGTTAGCTCATGGTGATCTATGTACCGTAAATGCTTTCACACAGTTAGAATGTATTCAATATAATACATTTTTTGAATCAAATTATTTGATTAAGAGTTTTTATGATGAACAAAGTCAGAAAGACCACAAAACGTAGAGTTTTTAATGTCTCTCTTTTTTAATTTCTTTCTTTCTAAGGTTTATAACATCCTGCAGTCATTATCATCCTAAGAATTTATAATCATCAAGCTGGCTATAGGTGGTACAGAAAAAAAAAAGAAATGCCTAGTGCTAAAATTGGAAGAAATAATTTGTGTATGTGGAATGTAAGAAAGGGACCTGTAAGGAAAGCAAAAGATGATAGGGTGGCAGTATGAATAAGCATTCAGATATTAAAATGTCATATTTAAAATGGAATCATTTCAACTTGTTTTCCATAAAGTCAGATGGTGTGGAAGTACAGGCGTGAGTCAGGCCCAGACACCATGAAAAGACTTGGATTTTCACATGCTGAAATCCAGCACCATTGTCTGGTACCAAAGTAGTATGTGGGAGAAAATGTAACTGTACAGATGGATTAACATAGTTATTTGAAGTTCACAAAAAATTCTTAAGTCCACACAACTCTGGGCAGCTGTTTAACAAGGACTAGTTTCTCTGCAGCTTCTCTGAGGTCAGATCTTCCATTTCTAGTGTTATATATTTGTTATATATTGAATGTACCTATTAAGTTTTAAAAACACGTGTGGTACTTTCCTTAGGATCATTGCCAGACACTGTTTAACACAGTATTGTTTAATTACAGGGAGAAAGTAGTTTCTTCAGATGACCTTTTGGAGTGGTTGAGACCTTTCTGTGGTGATGACTCTTTAGCAGTGAAGCCGCGCATCAGGGTATTGCAGATTCTGGAGCAAGCCTTCCATCTCAGTGATGAGGACAGCAAGCTACTTGTGTACTTCAGGACACAAGCTGTTCTCAGAGCTTGCTGGCCTGAGAAAAAGGTATCGATTGCTATAAATTATAGGATAAGACTGTTTTTCAATATGTGGTTGCGATGCATTCTTTTGGTGTGGGAACTAATACTAATTTCCTTTTGAATCAAAGTTATGTAAAGTTAAGGGACTCCTCAGCTTTTGTTTGGGATCAGGAGTGCATAATACTGAATTTGATTAAATACTCATGATTTTCCTCTCTGTCTAATATTGACTTTGAAGTTTTTGTATATTCTTTCTTTTCTGACCATCTTTTTCCTGTCAATTTTACCTTCCTTCTTTATCTTCTACTTGGTTTGTCATTATAGTCAGAATTAGAATGGCAGTTATTGGCCACTGTCTAAAGTTGGGAAAAAAATAAGGTAAACTTATTGTTGAAAGAAGTTACTCTTAGCTCTTTATTTGTTTCCAGCTAAGAGAGCCAAAGTGCTTCTCAGCTTAGGTTTTCAAGTCTAAAACAGATTAACTTTCCTTTTGAATTAAAAGATGGCAAAATACTTCCATTTTTAAGTATATGTAGAAGTTAATCTAAGACTATTAAGGATCATCTAATGAATATTCTTACGAATGGAAACACTTGATTTTGTCAAGTAGAATATTAAAAATTCTATATATACAAAAAGGCTCTTGTTGGTTATTAATTATTAATATTTTAACTACTTCATTTCATGACTCATTTTGCTGAAATGCTTAGTATCAACACGTATTTTTAGAGGTTCTGCTTTTCTAAGTGCAATGAAAATATAATACAGGCTTAACAGGATGAATTAGTCTTGTCTTTGAAGCTTGTGCTGTTTTGAAATCATATGAGTAGCACTTGCTGCATGTAGAATTGTTCAGAAGCAGAATTACTTTTTGTTCGTTTTCTAAGTGCCTCCCCCATGCCAAAACCTTGTGGAACTGAAATAGAATATTTATAATAGTTCCTCAAAAAGATCTATGCACAAAACCACTTTATATTCATATAAAACAAAAGCAATATCTCAGTTTTGACTCACTATGCTGAATTTATCCAAGGGAATAATCCCAATAAAAATCTTAAAGGGAAAAGAAAATACTTATCTCTTGCTTTCTTTAGAAATTACTTTTTCTCTTGCATTCACAGTAAAACTGGCATTTAACTCCTCAGCTACTATTCAGGTATATGTCTGGGCTTGGATTCTTCATCTTCATTCAATCCTTTGTCAGTATTTGTATTGCCTGTGACCTGCTTTCCAATTCAAAAGCATTTCCAATTTTAAAACATTCAACTGGAGTATGTCTTAAGAAAAAGGTTATGGGTAGATAATGAAAATAAATAAGAAGTTTTACTACTGCACTGGATAAGCTCAAACCCTTCAAAGATAATTATATAAAATATGTATACAATATCGTAATATAAAGTTCTATTTATATGCTTTTTATTATCTTGCTGAGTGTAGAAATAGTTTTCATGCTTAGCAATAGTGAAAAGTGTGCTTATATGTACATATATAAAAATCATCGTTTATGGATCCCCAATTTCTGCTACAGAGTGCAGTTATAAAAGTCCTACTGGAACATATTAAAAAATTATTCTCATTTTCATGTCAGTTAAAGCTAAATGTGATAGATGCGAACCTTTTGTTTTATTTGAATACTTCGTGCTAGGTAACTAATGTGTTATTTAGACAGGAGAGTCATGTTAGTTTGTCCATTAGGGACCCATCATTGAAATTCAGAGTTCTTTCACAAATGTCCAAGAAAACAAATGAGTGGTCTTAGATGTAGACTGTTTATTTTATCTTTGTTTTCTCTTTTAGTCAGCAGATATCAAGTGCTAGTGTACCAGCTGATATTAGAAGAAACAAGTGATGACCTTGTCTGATGATTAAGTTTGCCTGTTTTGTGAATTAATAACCAGGGAAAATAGCATAATAAAATACCCAGATTGAAAATGGTATATTCCCAGTACTTTGTGCTTTGTTAGCAGAACAAGAGCACTGCAGAAGTCAGTACTTACATGGCTGCTGAAAACCAGAGAGAGAGATTTGTATATGAGATTTGGCAAAACACTAAATTTTGCAATTTTCTCGTGCAGGTTAATGTTTCAGGTGCAAAGACCTTTAAAAGCCACTCCTTTAAAAGGGTGTTGAAGTGCAATTTAATAGTTTGATCAGGTTGTTGGGTAGTTCTGGCTGTGAAGCAGGATGAAGAAATAGGAGGAATTACATCTTTCAGACATGCACAGATTGCCATGTTAGTCTGTCTGCTTTGTCTGTAGGCATCAATTTCTCTGACATCACTACACCTTTATTAACTTGGTCATCCTTTCTCATCCACCAAAGTACTTTAGAAAAAAAAAATCAGATTAAAATAAATGGCATGGGGAAGTGGTGTGAATTGAATGCTCTATTTAGATTTTAGAGGAATGTGTTTAAAGGTTGTTAGTTTGTTTTTTTTTTTTAATGAACTTTATATTGCAAATATGTCAAAAATTTATTCATTATCTTACTTCCAGATTGTTTTATTATTACTTAGTTGGCGTTTCTTACATACTTTTCCTTTACCATTCCTTGACACAAAAAGGGACAGCAGATATTGTGAAGTATGAATGTGGATATCTATTGAGTAAAGATAATTTTAATGATATTGCAGTGTTCAATTACCAGAAAATGTGTGAAAGCCACCCTCAGTGTGTCTACTAATCCTCTTAGTCAGACTTTGCATACATCAAGGAGGGACTTAATATTTAATTATGCTCTAGGTGCTGTAAGTAGTGGTCCCACAAATCAATGTGCTGGGAAACAGGCCAGCTCTTGCAAAATTAAAAATGTACTTTATGGAAGTAGCTACCTATCAAACACTCAGAAACACAGCGATTTCCAGTTCTCTAATGATTAGTTAACAAAATTAAAAATTCAGGGGTCCTCATTTTTCAAAGGCTTGAAAGTCTTTAATTCACATTCCAGTAGCATCCCACGCTATGGAGGAGGAGGAAGCATGCGTTGTTTTAATCCCCTTGATGAATTTTATCTGAGCTCTTCAGGTTCTGTAATTTTCTAGTTAACTGGTGCATGAAAAATATGGGTCAAAATACTGACTTTTTATATATTAAAAAGTGCTGAGGGGGAGGGAGAAAGACGTGGTTTAGAATGTTCCTATCAAAATTTATCTCTATTCATCTAAGATGGGAAATCCATTTCTTTTCATATAGTATCTAAATAAAAAGTCTGTAATGCCTCAGAGCAGTGTCTTACCACCTGTAAGGTGCTGGGTAACGGGTTACGTGCGTGTCTGCGTGGATGTTCAGCTCAGTGACCAGTTACAAGGCGTAAGTTGCATGAGTTAGGGGTTTGCCCCAGGAAGTTACAGTGGCTCTAGCAAAGCTTCTGTAAGCAAACCAAGGGTTAGTTTAAGATAAGAAGTTATTAGTTGTGAAGCTTCTATAAGGCACACCTTGTCTTTAAAGGATTGTTTCATTATTATGCAAATACAGAATGTAATTACTACTTGCATGCCACTTAAATGCAGATAGCTTTGTCTGTTAGAGAAGGTAATCTCATTTAGCCTTTCCCCTCATATTGTTGCATTATGGTTTTTTCATGATCTTGGAGTGTACAGAGCTGCTGAGGGCTAAACGTTTTTGAAAATTGGAAGGGGTATCTAATAGGGATTTAAAATTTTTACTTTGGGCACTTTTTCTTATTTAATTTTTCCCTTAAGTTTAGCTTTGAAAAATTGTCATAATAATTTGTATTATGTGTGTGTGGGATGTGCACAACACATTTTGTTTCCTTCATATAGGCAATTCATGTATGCCACATGAAAGTTTTTGTCTCAGCAACCTTAGTAATGATACAATATATATATATAATGACTTTCTGAAAGCTTGGATCTGACCATCAAGACTGGGTTGCTGTTTTGTTCCTCCTTCCACAGTACACGAAAAATGTCTGTCTGTTTACCTGATGTTTCTTCATGTGACTTAGTATAGGACAGTCTCGATGGGAATGTCAATGTCCAGTAAGTTTTCATCTTTTCTCCATTACCTCTACTCACATCAGAGATTTAAACATGAGAATTCTTGAATCTCACTGCACTTTCCAAATCCGTAAGTCGTTTTGCTGAAGCCATTCATCGGGTAACAATGAACAGCATTTAGCTTGATCTGGCAAAATACAAGTGAAGGAACTGTATCTGTTTGATCCTCAGACATCTTTTATTTGTGAAAAATGCTTAATTAGAAGAAAGATTTATGTTCCTATCAACTTAGAGTAAATTTGTTTTGATGTTGTTTATAGTTCTAGAGACATTGTTTCTCTACTGGTAATGCATAAAAATTAAGCTTAAGAAATTTAATTTAAGTTTTAATTAATATTTTAAAACACTAATTTCCATTCCTTGAAGATACAATTTATCCGTATGAAAACATATGAAATGTATTTTTTCTGGGAACATAAATTGTAGCATGTATGATTAATTAAATATTTTAAGATGCAAATGAAATATTTTCCATTAACTACATGACTATAGCGGATAAGACAAAGTGGAAAGAAAAGCAGAATAGCTTGAGTGCACATGACTGTTTTGAATGTGAGCCCTGGATACTGCAGTATTCTGTGACTGGTAGCAGTTGCTTCAGAGGATAATAGGAATGCTCCGGAGTGGATTCAGGGGGGATAATTCACTTTCTTTAGTAGGTCTTTTGTAATGAAGGTATAAGTGCAAAGTGGTTGAAACAGTTCATACTCGGCTTTGATCCCAGTTTCGGGAAAATTAAGAGCTCATTAGTGATATATTCAGACTTCTGTTATTATGTTTCAAAGAAATGAGCGGATAAGCTGTAAATCAGCCTTGGGTGGCTCTTGCTAAATTTTTGGCTTTGGTACACATCATACATCATTGAGTGCAAAGCATGCTGAGACTTTATGAAGGAGGGATGCCATCCAGAGGGACCTGGACAAGCTTGAGAAATGGGCCCATGATCAGAGCAACCGGTGGTATCAGTACAGGCTGGGGGTTGAACAGATGAAGAGCAGCCCTGCTGCTCTCACAGCACTTGGGGGTGCTGTGAGATGAAAGGCTGGGCATGACTCAGCAGTGTGAACTTGCAGCCCTCAAAGGCAAATGTGTCCTGGGCTGCATCCAAAGCAGTGTGGGCAGCAGGTCAAGGGAGGTGTTTCTGCCCCTCTTCTCCACTCTGGTGAGACCCCACCTAGAGTGCTGCATCCAGCCCTGGGTCCCAGCACAGGAAGGACACTGACCTGTTGGAGTGAGTCCTGAGGGGGCCACCAAGATGATTAAAGAGATGGAGCACCTCTCCTGTAAGAAAAGGCTGAGAAAACTGAGATTGTTCATCCTGGAGAAGGCTGTGGGGTGATGTAATTGTGGCCTTCCAGTACCTGAAGGGAGCCTGCAAGGAGGATGGAGAGAGACTGTTTACAAGGCAGGTCAAGGAGGAATGGATCCAAACTAAAAGATTAGGTTTAGATTAGATATTAATGAAAAATTCTTTACTGTGAGTGTGGTCAGGCAGTGGAACAGGTTGCCTGGAGAAGCTGTGGCTGCCCCATCCCTGGTTGTGTTCAAGGTCAGGTTGGATGAAGCTCTGAGCCACCTGGTCTAGTGGAAGGAGTCCCTGCCCATGGCAGGAGTGTTGGAACTAAATGGTCTTGAAGGTCCCTTCCAAACCAAGCCATTCAGTGATTGTTTTTTAACTTCTTAATGTGATTTGGTATGTTATGGTTTTTTAATGTTTTATAGGATATTAAAATCGAGGAAATCAAAGTCTCTACGTAATACACTTTTTCACTCATTCTGTTGTTGACTCAGTCTAAGTAACCAATTCCAGTCATGTTACCTCATCCACAGTGTATTTTCTGTGTAACTATCCTCCCCTCTATCTCAGAGCCTACTGTGATATATGGTGTGCCTTCTGAAAAAGGTAATTGGTGAATGTGCTGTCCTTGTGGAAATTCAGTCCACGCTTATGGATCTCAACACCTTGACTTCATCTGTACATGAACCAGAGGTCTCTGAATTTCATTCAGTGAGGCTCGGGTTACTGTTTTGACTTGATTAGGCTAATGTAGCATATTATAAAATAGCATATTTTAATAATAGCTTTACCATTGTTACATTTTATTTGCCATCCTATGGTCATTTACTTACCCTACACCTGTTTTTTAAGTCAATTGGAGCTTTCTTTCTGTATAAGCTAGCTTTGACTATATGTGTCAGCATCTTATCTGTTCAATGCTTGCAGTCTCCCCAAAGCATAATTTATATAAGCAAGGAAGCAGCCATAAATCCATGAGAAATTCTACTTTTTACATTTATTATTTGATCATAAACTGGTTTGGTTTGGATTTTCTTCCTGTTAGCAGATCAAGTTCTTCAGTGGTTTCTAGTCAGGAATATTGTTCATAGTCCTTTGAAAATATAACTGAATTGAAACCTGTTTTTCTTTAGGCATTATTGTTTTAATATCTTAAATTAGTGTTTTGTATTAATAACTGCAACAGCTGATTTTTTCAGTTTTCTTATTCCATCAACTGTCATGCTAGATGACAGTTTTTATTTAGAGATCTGTAAACTCAGTATCATTTAAAAAAACCCTCTCAGATATTCTTAAAATAGTTCTTACTTCATAGCAATTTCTGATAGTTCGTGTTGAGTGAGAGAATGAGGGGGATTTTTTTCCACATTGTTGCTGTTATTACACAGGGGCTCAGCTCTAATGACTGTGACTGCTACGATATTCACTATGCCAAATCAAAAAGAAAAACACCAATTGCAGTGCTTATGTAAAACCATTTGGTGTGACAGATGCATGATGCTGCCTGCATTATTCTGATTATTTTTATGGCTGCAACAGAGATACTCCTTTATTTTAGTTTTTACAGCGTAAATAATTTTGTGATAACCATCCACCTGATGTACTTCAAGTGCTCCTGGTGTAGGTCATAAATACGGGTAAACGGTGCAGAAATTTTGCATAAAAATCAGAGTTTCTTTCCTTTTTTAACTGAAAATAGCAGTACTGAAATATTATTTAAAATTAGAGTCAACATCAACAACCTCATATTCCTGTAAGACAGTACCTTACTTTATTGTGAGTTTTTCTTTTCAAAAATGTATCTTTGACTATGTTAGTTTTACTTATCTGCAGGAAGATATTTTGGAAATACTAATTTTGACAAGTTTTCATTTACATGTAAGCAGCTTTTAAAATAATTTTGCCTCTGTTAGCAAGAATTGCAGACATCTGTTATCAAGACAGCAATTACACATAGAGCTAAATACTGGGAACTTGTGGATGCACTGCTGCTTCATGGTAGTGATGATCAGAAGGGTAAATTGAAGAACCAGTTGGTGTATGGTATGGAGGGAAATGGCTGATGCTAATTTAAGAGCTGAAAGTTAAAAGTAATATTTAGGGATTAAAATCCTGTCATTTTTAGGCTGCACCTTCCAATGCTCTTTTCTGTTCTAAATGTTAGAGTATCTATAGAATACATAAATTAGGAAATATGAAACGGTGATTAGTAGCTGGTGCATACAAGGAAAATTACTTATGTGTTTTTAAATGTGTCTCTTATTGCACAAATCTAAGCTTAAACCATACATAGATCCAAATTTTTACCCATTAACTCACAGCTAGGCAATATACATGTTAAATAACATGTATGTTAATCCTGTCCCTTTCAGTTCCAGCTAGCTAGATATGTGTTTCAAATGCATAATTTTTTCTTTATTTGCTCTTATCTCTCTATCACTATCTACGTACTGTCCTCAGAGGTTTTCCCTGGGCTGAAATGGATTTGCAGATTAGGACACAGTCTTCCACAGAATACAAATGAATGGATTTTATTTTCCATACAAGTTATTCATTTTTATGCATTAGGCAACGCATTTGTGTTTATTGAATCTATGTGCATTTCTTAGTGAGCTGCATGTGAAGCAGATAAGGAATTAATATATAAATCAGTTCAGAAGTAAAAGGTTATTGGTATTTCTGCAAGAACTCAATATGTGGCTGAGCCTTAGTTTAATTCATCACTAGAAGGCTTCTGGTTGATTTGTTTTTAAACTTGAATCCCATAATTTGCTTTATCATATTCACTGGCTTTAGTTTCAACAGAGTTTTGACCTGTGGGATTCTTCATCCCTTTACTGTCTGCATGCAGCAAGCTTGCATATGTGGTCAGCACCCATATTCATAATAGTTTTAATATGTGAAGTCCAGGTTTGGGGAAAGTGCAAGAAAGCCTGACCACAGAGTTCTCTCTCCTTTGGCGTGTAAGGCACGGCTAGTGAATGCTGAGCTTGTTCATGCAAAACCTTTGACTCAGATTTTAATTTTTATAGATTGTTCTAAGTTTGTAGTTTTGATAGCAGACCTTCCTTCTGGCCTGTCAGACTGTTTCTTCCAGTGTAGGACAGAGCAGCCCATGTTCTGTTACTGAGTTTGAACTGTGCTCCACCATGAATTTCAGTCTCCTTGTTGATCTTAAACTCAAATGGAGGAGAGGTGTGAGGCCTTTATGTCACTGTCTCGGGTTATATTCCCCTAGTAATGGAAACCAACAGAAGAGTCACAGACTTTCCTGAGTTGGGAGGGACCCACAAGGATCATTGAGTCCAACTCAAGGCCCTGCACAGGACACCCTAAGAGTCACACTGTGTGCCTGAGAGCATTGTCCAAACACTTCTTGAACTCTGTCGGTCTTGGTGCTGTGACCACATCTCTGGGGAGCCTGGGTGCTGAGCCACCCTCTGGGTGAAAAACCTTTTCATAATATCCAACCTGAACCTCTCGTGACACAGTGTTTTGAATATGGTGGGGGTTTATGTGGTTTTTTTGTTGCTTTTGTTTGTTTGTTTGTTGGGTTTTAGTGTGGTTTTTGGTTTTGTTTTTTTGAGGGAGGGTTGTTGAGGGTTTTGTTGTTGTTGTTGGTTTTGATGTGTTGTTTTTTAAGGGGACATTCCTTAATAAAGCTGTTAGCTTTTCATTAACTGGGAGAAAACCTTAAGCATATCTTCAGAAATGCTTGTTTCAAGCAAGGGAATTTAATCTGCTGCACTGGTCCAGGCTACAAACTATAGTAGATTTTTCATTAAACAAGAACTAAATCCTGTTATTATACAGGAGCATTTGTGAGGCCAGTAGAACAGTTTTTTAAAAGTTACCATCTCTCAGCTGTGACTTACTACCACGTAAGTTTCCATTTAGCAAAATCCAAAATGTATTAAAAGTGGGATTATCCACATGTGCACTTGGGCAGATGGAGAAAGTAAGATGAAAACATCTTATTTAATGCTGACAGGTTTCTCTGCCGTGAGGGGAGTATATTTAGAAAACATTTTTGAGAAAGTAAAGCTCATGTTTGCTAAAGGAAAGATGGACTTCACAAATGACATATTGGCAGATAAATATTTTCTTATGGACAGGAAATATTTTCTTGTGCACAGGCAATTGCCAGGTTTACAATTTAGTTGTATGTATGTGCTCTTCCAATTGCACTTTTCTTATCCAAAAGTAGTGTGAGTAAGCTAATACTTTTATAATCTATGCCACAGGTTTCTGTGGGTTTTGTCAAAAGTAAAAGTTCTTATCAGCTTTTAAAAAATGGCTTTCTGAAAATAGGAAGTGCAGTAGTGAGATTGAATGCTCAGTAAGGAAGCAGATTGTGTCAGTGCCTCATCACAGTCATTGGGCAGTATTCATTTTAATAGGAAATCTTTCAAATTTAATTATAAAACAAAGGGAATATTTAAAGTAAGTAAAACATAATGCTGTATAAATGCGTTCATTGAACTATATTTCTTAATTGCCCTTAACTTTGTACCTGGCAATACAGTGCTATGAAGTAGGATGGAAAGTATATCACATTATCTTTTACATTTCAAAATTTTGATAAATACTATGGTGAGTATGTTAAGGCGATACTAAGTTTGAGGGAAGTCTGTAAAATACACCTTTGAGAACCAACTTTTGCCTGACCTCATTGATTCCTATTTAGCTGCCTTGTGAGAGTACACATTTCGCATACAGAAAATTATAAGCTTACTTGTGTCCCTGTGTTCTCACAGGGAAGCTGCATATAGCAAAATATTGTGTGTCTAAATTTTAATATGTGTGTGAGTATATAAAAGTATCAGTCCTGGTTGAGATCGAGGTCCAGTTCAACCTAGTATTCTATGTCCAACAGTGACCAAAAAAAACAGACACAGAAAGAAGAGTAGGAAAAGGAAAAATATACATGAAATTTACTCCACTGTTACCCTTATCTGTGGGTAGTCAGAGTGGGTTAATTAGGAATAAGAACTGGAATAACTTTGTAGACAAACTGTAAATTCACGTTATTGTGGCAAGATTAAATAACTGCAATCTAGATGAAATCAAATAAGGAAAATTTACTGTTTGGTTGGCAGGTGGGAATAATTTACCAGAAAGACAATGAACTTGTTTACACCTTAAACTTTTCTTAAATCAAATGCCTAAGTCTGTTAGGAAGTATTGTAGCTTAAACCAAAGTTATGATTTTAGTGCAAAATTATTGGATGAAATAGTGTACAGAGTTATGTAGATGATCAGAATAGGTTGCAATAATGGCTTCCTCCAGCACTAAAACTCTTGAACTTTGAAGAATGAGACTATAAATATAGTGAGGCAAAAACCAGTAAGGATAAAGGGTAGTAGTTCCCCACTTCTGTCTCTGGCTCTCCGACTTCCAGCGTATGTCTCACAAAACAGATTTGTTCACTGATTTTTAACCTCATCTTTCTGACTGTATGTGAGGTCTCTTACTAACCTGACTTTGACCAGATATCTCAAACTGCCCAGGCTTGCAGCTCTGCTGTCATGGTTGCTCTTGACTTCCTCCCTTCCCGTGTCCCCACACAGTGGCAAATGGGTGGCTGAATAACATGGTGCACTGTTCTTCCAAGCTTGTTACTGCTCTCCCCAGCCTGACCCTGTTGTGTCTTTGAGGATTTTCCCTTCAATCACAATTTACAAGTTTTCTTTTAAAAGAAATCCTGGTTTAGAAATAGTGGGAAGCTGATAGTGTGTTGGGGAGTACAGTACTTGTGGTTTTGCCTTTAAAAAAGGTTTACTGTTGCTCTGGCATGTGAAGGTCTTGAATAAGATGTTTTAATATGTGCTTTCGGTCTTGCTTTGTTTCACAAGTATATGATGTGTCTTACATCAAGGGTAATAGGATGTCTAGTGTTTTGAAACAATTTGCAGAAAGTGAAATAAATAATAGCCTCTAAAAGCTCCTAATCTTTTATTTGCAGAGTCAGTAGCTCTGCAGTTTCAGTAACAGCTGTACAGTGTTGCGGGTCTGGATTTTTTTAGGGGTGATTTTTGACATTTGTGTTCGTCCTGTGAATAATTAACTTTAAAATATCTATTTAACTTAATTTGTAATTTTTTTTTGTCCTTTGTAACAAGCTTTTAACTTTGCAGCCTTGTACTCTAGAGGTAGGTTTTAGTAATTCGTGTTTGTGCAGAATTTCAGTAGCCATACAGATACCAGCAGAACAGGGAATGACAGAGTCCAGGATGACCTGCAGAGTGGGAAGATGGCTTTCTTCATTGACCAGCCCTGACTGGCCTGTTGTGTAGAAAATGCAGTATTTTCCTTGCTGATTTATCTAATTAGATTGTAAACTCCTTCAGGCAAGACTGCTGTATTTTGGTGCCATGAACAGCACACCAAGATGGCAATTACAGAAATTCTATCATGTTGCTACCAATCCTTTCAGTCATTGTTTATAAACCACGTTAAGCCCTGTCTAATGAGTGGAAGCAAGTTTTAGCATCAGTGTTCCCTATTTTGAATCTGAATAAAATCTTTCATGTCGCATCTGCCTATTATTTTGAAATGCAGCATAGATGAATTCTCTAGCACTACAGCTTGCGCAGAGGTTGTGGGGGTGGGGAGTTAAATAAAACCAGTGCATTTTACAAGGGAGTTCTGACAAATTGTAAGTGTATTGTAGCAATAAGGGACTACTCAAATGCCTGCTTAGTGTTTCTATTTTCAGTGCCATATTAATTTAAATTTATGCTGCAGTGACAAACAGGAACACATTTTGAAATATTTACATTTACCATCTGGTGGATGGTAATAAAATGAATTTTATAATCATGTAAATCAGTAAGTTTTTAGTTGCCTTTGAAACTGCAAATTCTCTGCCTTTAGTACAGGGAGTTGGGTTTTAAGCATGGATGTAGATTTTCTTGATAAACAAGCAATTATGATGAAGGAAAATATTTTTCTGATTCCTACAGATTGATTCTTAATTTATAAACATCCTTATCATTTATTTCCCTTGTAGTGAGCAAAATCTGTGGATGAAAACTGTGGCTCTGTCACGCTAGCAGAGAGTAAAAACGGAATTTGCAGAGTACATATCATTGGACAGAGTGAGATGGAGGTCTGCCTGCATTAGTTTTCCTGCTCATTATTCTTATATGTAAACAGGCAGTATTTTGTATTTTGGTGAAGGAGAGGATTGGATTGGCTGGATCTTTTTATTGGCATTTCCATTTTTCAGACATATTTCAGAAATCACTCTCATCAGCCAAGTTGGTCAGCACAAGATTCTCAGATTATTTAGCTTTAGCAATAAGGCATTTATAACTCTATCAGATGTATCTGTTCTTTAGGATCAGGAGAACAATTATCAGTGGATATTTAAATGCCAGAATTTAGATGCAGCAACATTCTACTGTTGTTGTAAATACTGATTTTAAAGTAACTTCAATCTCAGCAGTGAGATAATAACCAAACTTAAGTACTGATCCTGTAGACTGCTGTGCTGAACTTCGTCTTTATCAGTCATGTGATGTCGGTAGTTTTAGCCTTTTTATTCTTCAAGTGTATCTTCTTAAGTTTTTATAAAACAATAGGTTTCTAGAAGCTACAGAATAAACTTGGGAGGCAGCTTTTCATATTTGGACTCCTTTATGCATACCATATATGATGAGTATAAAGCAATAACAATTCTGTGGAACAAGATGATGAGGCAAACTTCGTGCTTTGAAACTCGATAAAGTATTTTGAGTGGTTTCAACATTTTTGGCATCTAATAGATGTGTTGATGTAATGAAGGAGCCTTGTAATAATAAGACCTACTAAGTCTTTGAAAGATTTGATCATGAAGCAGAACAGTGCTTTTATTTGACCAGGGATTATAAGTGCACTAAGTCTTTATTTCAACACTGGATATAAAGAGCATGCATTCCAAGTTTGCTTAGGATGGCTGAAGTCAGATGATAAAGGTTGTGTTTGTGCTCAGATGGTGTACTATTGCAGACATTGCAGGTATCTCAAGCAACTGCCAGATTCCTCTCTTTATTAATACTGTAGCAGTAAAAGCACCCATGCCGTATATATCACATTTTTTCTATAAACCCAAATGTTTTAAAAAGCTTCTGGGAATCTCACCTGAGGTAACTTCCTATTAACAAAATTGTATCAGAACTGAGATATTTTTGCCAATTTTTTAATAAATAAGTGGACTTTAGTGGTAAATTTTTCTTCAAGAGTGCTAGTTTTCCTAAGACTTGTGAGTTAGAGCAATTCAAGGCTGTCCCTGTAAGACAGTGACAGGTGACTGAACACATGCTATGGCAAGGCTCTGCTACTGGTGAGCCGACCATAACTACTTGAGAGAAAATAGCTGTTTTGATGGCTAAAATCATGTAATTCAATGAAGTGTGTCATGTGGTTGTGCTCAAAGATACACAAGGTACATTATCTCAGATAACAAAAAAAATCCAACTTTTTTTCAGGCATGCTGCAGCTGTTACAGGCCATAGCTGCAATCTGCATTCCCATTTGGAAATGTTTGTTTTCTGTCTTGGTCAATATTTGGGAGTGGTGGCCTGATTCTTGGTTTTATTAAGCAGAGATGATATGAGAGGAGTCAGAACTCCTTTATGGACCATCCTAACAGCTGCTACCTAGTAACAATAGAAACTGGGAAAAGATGTAAAAGTAAAGTTCTGAGGAGAACATAGTATTAAGAGGAGTTTGTACTGTTTCAGACCACTGGTAGTATCAAATGCAGTTGTAATCAGCACTTGGTGTTGTTTGTGTAGCCTGTGTTTTGCTTTGTGAATTTCCTGTATGTTTTTTTAAAGGATCATTAACATATGCAGATGTTTACATATTCTTGATTCTGAGCTCGTGTAGTCTCTCCATAATGAAATTGCCTATTTTAACAGTTTAACATAAGGTTTGGGCTTTACTTAATTTGGGTTTTGCTTTATAATCTATCATGAGTATAATTTCTACAATTAATTCCCCTAATTGACTTTCCCATTGTGGTAAATATTTGTGCAGCCTTTTAATGAGAAACATGAAGCCAGCTGTGTTCTGCTGCCAAAGAGACTGCCTGAAACTGCAGAAAATCAAGTCAGAATTGAGCAAATCTGTTGTTAAAACTGAAAGTCCTTGCTTTTGTGGGTTTTTCTCTTTTTTTTTTTTTTTTTCCTTTTTTTTTGTTGTTTTTCATATTCCTTTGGGTTCATCTGAAGTTCAAGTCTTACTATGGGCATCGTTATTTTGTTTACTGACAGATTTTCTTTACAGGCACTTGTATTATCAGGGCTCTGAGCAGTTCATGGCAGGTTATCTTTGCATGGTTAACCTTCGAGTGGTTTAGACAGATGGTTTTGGGTTTTGTTAAAATAAAAAGAAAAGGAAGGGGAAGCTGAGTTATATTATCCCATTTCCCTGTTTTACAACATTCAGAGTCATCTGAATAGATCATCCAAAATCGCTACAAAAAGAGTGCTCAATTAAAAGTGGAATTTTTTTTTTGCACTACTATTACACTGTAACAACAGGCTTGATTTACCTCAGCCACTCATCTCAGCTAGGTTTCACCTTTGTTAAGATGGAATTTCTACCTTTTTACACAATGTGCTCTCTGCTATGAGAGGTGGCTACTTCCTCACCATGCTCTCCCTCAGCCTCAGAAAGCAAAGACAATACAGAGGAAAACTTATGCTTCTGTGTGTGTGTGATATATCTGTCTATCTGTATATTTACATACATACACACACATATCTATGTATAATAAATATAAATTAAAGCCTTATTCCATTGTGCTGCTTCAAGGTATTGCTTTCTTCCAGCAAGGAACTATCGCTTTCTAATCTCACCTGTTTCACGGTAGATGTAAGTGACGTGCATTTAAAATGCCATATAAAAAGTGAATTTTCACAAGTCTTCTTAAAAGCTACAAATCATTAACTCTGTAGAAAGTTCACTTTATTTTTCTTACTCATAGTGGGATACATAAGTGGCTTGAAAAAAGACCTTGTGGAAAGAAATACTGCAGAAATGCACTCCATATTTGAGAACAGAAAGTTAATTCTTCTGCTTTACTTTGATTGAATTAATGTGTTCTATGTCAGGAGCAGTCATGTTGCAAGGATCCTGCTGTCCAAAACACAAAATTATACTGTTAATTAACCTTATAAAAAAAATGTAAATCTGAGTCTGTAAAGATGCATTATTAGGCAGAATTATTGGAATTCAGTTCATGTTGAATAGGATGTCTGATCTGCTCTCTGCTGCTAATGGGGGACCTTCTGTGACAGCTTTTCTCATCTATTAATATTATCTGTGCCATTTCTTGCCATTTTTGTGGTTATCATTAGAGAGATCTTAACATTTAGTCTGTGTTTTGAAGTTACATGCTGTTTGTGCAAATATACTGAAATGTACTCAGTGGACCATCCAGAATGCTTCTTGGTTTAAATATTTAAAGAGCTAGTTGTCTGAAGAAGGAATTTGGGGACAGATAAGCAGTCTGAGAACTTCTGTTGTCCAACTTGTAATTATTTTGCTAGGATGCTAAATATTTTTGAACCTTAGAGATTAACGTGTCTCATGTCTCTTTTACCGTTTCTTGTTTTTCTCCCTTCTCTTTTCAACCTTGTGATTTAAATATTGAATATTATAATATTTTATATAACAAGTATAGATGGAATTTAGAGATATTACAAATGGATGACTGATATCTGCTATGTGACATTTGCAGTACAAAAAAGTATTTCAAGTGGACATAGTGCAGAATCATTTCTGAGATATCTAAAATGGTTTAGTATATGGTGCTTTCAGATATACTCTGGAGACAAGCAAACAGTTTTTCAACACTAAATATTTTAAAGTCATGGATTGTATAGGCAACTCGATAAATGCATCAGTAATGTTTGTTTTCCAACTTCTTTTGAAAATTTGCCCTTGATGTATTAGAGCCACTTTGAAAAGATTGGAATGCAGTCTTTAATCTTTCAGAGTAACTGTAGAACTAAGGAAGACTTTGTCCATGTTTGATGTCTTAGAACTACTTGGGCTGAAACAGAGAAGTTAACATTTAATGCTGTGTGTCTTCAGCAGAATTATGAGATGAAACCGAAGTGTTTGATATTCTGGAACTTTTTGAACTTTGGAAGAAAAATTGTGTTAGAATGTATTAATAATGCAGAGAAAACTACCTTGTTATTGTAACAAATTATTTTTCAACTCCAAGAACTTTTGTATGTCAGATAGACAGTGAGTTTCTGTTCCATTTGTGAAAGACCTCCTAGTGTGATATCCAAACTTTTAAACAGAAGCTACTTCTCATTTAATAGCAAGTTGGTTCTTATATACAGCAACCTTCCTTCAACAGTGAGACCTTTTACCTGGAGATTCTTTACCATGCAAACTGCAGGCAGTAATTATCTGTAAAAGAACCTGTCATCAACTGACTTGAATTCAAGTCCTGGCAGAAACTTCAGATTTTCAATAGAGATGGACACTTTTCCCAAGATAGAGTTGTCTGGGAGCTGACTGATGAGATGTGGGGTTTTGTTTCTCTTAGGTTCAAATGCCTCTGCAGAGAAATACTGCATTACTTGTTAGCAAATGTTCTTTGCTAGGTAAAGTAATTTAGAATCATCTTTCAAGGCTCTTTCCTAAGTGAGAAAAGATGAGGTGCTGCAAATTCAGGAAAAACTATTGAATTTTCATACATGACTGAGAGTAATATATATTAGGGAAGCACAGGCACACTCATTCTTTAAAAATGTATGTGTGTATATATGTCTATACATTGAGAAAAAGAAATTTAAGGCATGTTTGATTGTTTGAAGAACAGAGAGATATGATCCTCTGAACTAAGCAGTGAATTTACTTGTGTGGGGTTACACCGTTCTAGGAATGTCCACTTACGTCATGCTCCATCATCTGTACTCTCCTGTTTTATTTGCATGTAATTGAAAATGAGAAGTAGGAAATGGTTTTCTGGGAAAATGATGTTCAGTGTATTCCTGCATTGTTTTGGAACAGTGATGTCCTTCATGGATAGTTTGTTGATTGCTTTTAAGTCATTGATTTCTGGAAAGAATTATGTCAGATGGTTTTTAATTTTTTTTGTCCCCTGCAGGTAGAGATGACAGATATTGAAAATGAAGAAAAAAGGTATGATCTCTTCCTGGGACTTCTGGAGTCTAGTCAGAGTCTGTCTGAGTTTCATCACTTGGTTTTACTGCTTCAAGCTTGGCCGCCGATGGACAGGAGCAACGGGTGAGCATTTCTTCAAACAGTCGTGTAACAAAAGAGTTAAAAGTCTTCTTGCTTGATGTCATGTAGTTTTCAGTCAAATAATTCAGACATGGCTGAGAGTATGACCTTTGGAAAGGACCATAGTGGGAAGAATAAATGGTTTATTTAAACCAGAATCGAATCTCAAATCAATCAGTTTCTTGTAAAACCTATATATCACATGTAGTCTGTATTGTAGCAGAGGCAGAAAACCTTTTTATTGCCTAAACTGTTGCACAGGTTCTATCTGCTTAAATTTCAGGTTACGTATTTTGCTCTTGTTTTTAGCAGTATGAACAAAATTTATAAAAAAGAGTAGAAAGTTCTGACTTTTTTCCATTCAAAGTTATACTTTGCAGAAAAGCCTTTGAAAGTTCATGTTCAGACAATCAGCAGGGGGGTCTGTAAGGATAATAGTACCAAGCAATGGCTCTTCTCTTTTCTAGATCCACTACCTATTATTTCTGTCTCTGAGTAAAGTATCCAAAAGAACATATACAAGGAAAGACATATCCTAGCCCAACAATTTAAAATTAAAATAATTATTTAAGACTTCAGAATTGTACTCATCAGAGTAGGTATTAACTGAAAGCGTTAATTTTGGAACATCTTGACTGTATTATTTTTACCAGTTCTTTGGGCTTTTTCCATGACTTTCCGAACACATTTAAAGGTAAAAAATTTAGTTGTTGATTTTTTTAACTGATAATCACTTCTAAGATATAAGGATTCATATAAACTTAAGAGGTAAACGTCACATATCTCCCAAAGACAGGAAAACTATTACTAATTATTTTTGAGCAAGAGCAATGTGCCACGTCTGACAGTGCTTAGGTTAGAGTCCTTAAATGGTGCTTACTTAGGATTCCTATGGGGTATATATTACAATCTATTTTAACTTGGGGACTACATTCCCCAAAGTGTGTTTATGTGCATTGATTTGTCAGAACAGTTAAGGCTTATCTTTTTGTGAAAAGTAACTCTTTGGTGCACGTGTAGAAAACTGGTGGGTTACAAGGTAATCTGTAAAAAATCACCTTCAAGCCAGGATGAGCATTAACCTAAATTCTTTAGTGACAGTTTTAAAAGCAAAAAATGTCTTTAATACGTAAGTACAAGGACTGTTACATAGTCTGTCACAAATTCACGTTCCAACTTTCATTTGAAGTTTTGGGTTTGATTCTAATTGAAAATTGGATGTCTCACAATGTGTGTAGCCTTCAAACCTTTTTAAACCTAAAAACCAGCAAAACTGATAGAACAAAAGGTCAAGTGAAATATTGCTGCAATTAGCAAAATTGTTTTTCCTTAGTTTTGCATTCTGTAAAGATTCCGAAGGAGAGGTAAAAGAACTGAAGTTTGAGGGGTTTTTTCGTAGGCTTTTAATTTCTGTCACTTCGGTGTTAAAAAGTCCATGCTTTTTAATGTTTTTTGAGTTCTTAATTTTTAAAACACTCCAACTACACTAATGCTTATTATGGCAAGAGATTCTCTTCATGTCGTAACATGCAATGTTTACTGTGAGAAAACAAAGAAGTAGCTTGGTTGTTTCGATCAGTACTCAAAGCTGTATACTATTTAATATTTTATTTTCATAACCTTGTTACGCATACATGATTTTCCACCCAGATGTCTCATATTCAGATGTCATTTTAAACATTTCATGAAGGTGTTTTTTAAAAGAAATTATTGACAGTAGCTGAAACTCTGCAAGTACCTTTGGAACTTGCTGCCTACATTCAAAAGGCATTTTTTATATTTATAATAAATATTGATAAGGTGTTTTGGAACTGAAAAAAAACCAGCTTATCGTTATGGGAAAAAGAAATGAATGTGTTCCTACTGTGCTTTTGAAATAATTACTTTTTTCATGTCGAGAAATAACTTTTTTTGACCACATTGAACTAAAGTAAAATTCAGGAGAAAAGAAAACTGAATTCTACCTGTAGGTGTCATAGTTTTGGTGACTGAATTGTAGTTTCACTTATAGATAGCAAATAGCAGATACTTGTTAATAGATCACATAAGCAGTTGAAATAGTTAAAAGGAATTGTGATGAGAACAGTTTTATATGTGTAAACTGTATATCTAATACTTAAATAAATTTGCATATGACAAGCCTTGATGGCCTTGCCATCTTTCTGGATTTTTCTGTGTTTTATAGTGGGATATTTGTTTCCTTTTTTGAATGGTATATTCTTAAAGATTTTCTTAAGGTACTCTGGGGGTAGCAGCTACAGAAATGGAAATTCACAGAAATGTCTGTGCCTCTAAGCAAGAAATGGATCACATAGCAGGAGCAATCTGTTTAACCAGTAGCCAAGATGGAGTTGCAGGGTTTTTTTTTCTTTCTCTTGACCTTACTGAGGATTCAGAATTAAGTGCATCATGGTGTTTGTTCAATAAGCTGGCATCTTTGAGTTTGACCCATGAGGTTGAAAGGAGGGGAGAGGAAGAGGGAAGGAGGAACTCTGCTCTTTCCAGCCAGACTTGTGGGAGCTCTGTGCTCAGTGACTGTCACTGATGGAAAGGCTCAATTAAGTTGTCAGAAGAAAGACAATGACTTCTATTTAATTTGCGTTCAGAGTTACCCACTCCTGGCATCTCTGTCTGGCTTTCACATTGGGCTGTAATGGCAGCTTCATGTTCAGCTGGTTTTACTTGGTGTTTACATGTACTTGCAAAAACAAGTGATGAGCAGGACAGAGCATTCATATATGAAATAGTAGATACTGGTGGTTGTCCTCTCTGTCCTCTTCAGAGCTGTCAGACTCCTGGTGTATGTCAATCCATCTGACTCTCTGAACAGACTCCATTTACAATGACATTGATGTGTTGCTTTAACAATTGCTACTAAATAATAGTTTGAAAAGCAGCACTTTGACAGCATTTTACTCCTCCTTGTCACGTGTGCTAAATGGGTATCTTAATTTACAAATGTAAATTAAGATACCCATTTAAAATGTAACAGCAAACCACCAATTTTGGTCTTGATGTAATTTTTTTTTTTTTCAAGCTAAATGAAAAGTTTTCCATGTCTTTGGGATGCTGATTACTGGCCAGAGAGTTTGATGGGGTGATTTTTAAAATGCCTTTTGTGCCTTCATAAGTTTATGCACAGACGAACATAGTATTTGTGTTCCTGTGGCTTAATATAATCATGATTTAGGCACATGTCATTGTGTCTGATTTTAGCCCACTGTAGGTGGGAATTGAAATGCACTAACTTATTTTACATTAGAAAAATGGCAGTGCAGATGTGTTCCAATGTTACACTTTGTGCTATCATTTAAAAGTGGTCTGCTACCCATTTCTGTCAGTACATCCAGTCCTAGCCAGGACACCTATTTCTAAGAAAAGTATCCCAACTGTCTCCATGATCTGTCAAATAGTGGCTATAGGCCAAGAAATGTTGCAGCAACAAAACTTTACAGTAAACATTACCTTTGCCATCCTGCATGATAAAATATACTCATATCTACTGTCTACCATCTGCTTAAGTCTGACTGTATAATGGTGACACAGTATGAAGTTATGTGTGGAATTACAAGAACTTTTTAAATATGTAAAACAAATATAACTGCATCCATATAGCAAAGAAGTTCAGATGCGTGTAATTTCACTTTCCTACCCTATTTGGATGGGCTATGGAAAAAGCTTATTTTTGTTTGTACTTGTTGGACCTGAAAATTAAAATGTGAATTTTGGCAACATTTTTTTCATTCAGAAGCAAGAGACAGATACTTGAGAGACAGAAGTTGTTAAAATGTGATCAAAACAAACAAAATTAGGAATGCTGTATTCCTGTCACCCCTCCCTTGATACCATTCTGCTTGGGAAATCAGCTGGTATAAAGCCAGGAGGACTGGTTCCTATGCTATTCCAATTTGATTAATCTTTATCTGTGATTCCTCGGGGATTGTAACAATATGTCATAATTCCAAGTAATTTAATCTTCTGTGTTTGAAAGGGGGCTGGCGTAGCTTGTCTCAAAACTTTCATCTTTCTTTCATGAGGTTGTAATTTTATGTCACACACATGCAAGGAACAACTTACAGAAAGTGGTGTATGTGTATTTACAGTCTATATACATATCTTTTTTTTTCTGGGCAGATCGTGCACAGATGATAATCCCTGGGTGAAACTGGGGTCTGTTATGCTGCAGAGATGCCCACCTGAGGAAAAGGAGAACACAGGGAATGAAATTTTGAAAATCTGCCGTTCTTTGTATGAGACAAAGCACATGCTCCCTGTCAAGGTAAGTTTTAACTCTGGATGTCATGCATATGGGTCCTGTTTCAAGGCCCCAGCTACAAGAAAGGTGTTACCATACTGGATCAAGTCCAGTGAGCTAACAGAGAGACTGAGAACTGGGTTCATTCTGTCTTAACAAGAGATGACTAAGGGAGATCATACCTTTATCTATGTGGATGAGGAAACAAGTAGAAGAGTTAAGAGTCAGTCTCTTATCAGAGATGCTCAGTGATAGAACAAGGGGCAATAGAGACAAGTCATCAAAAACTCCCATTACATCCAAGGAATGTCTAGAAGAGTTATGGAGTAAATGCTAAGTAATAACTATGATAATCTGTCTTCCTAACTGTGTATGCATACTTCAATGGAAGCATCTCTTAAGTATAAAATTATTGAAATTATTGAAGTGCTTTGTATATAAACATTGTATATTAATGAAGACAGACTGGAGAAATACTTAATGAGCTTCACACAATTTCAGAGTAGTTGTGCATATTTTTAGTAACCTGATTAATCCCTTATAATCATCTTCACATAATCATTATCTGTTATAGAAAACAGCTAATGTTAGGAAGAGAAGCAGAATAGAAACAACACATTCTATTTAAAATAAAGACAGGTGGGTGTGTGGTTTGCTTTTTTTTTAATAGTCCAACACACTGATCTGAGTCAAATTCAAAAATCTGTGTAAAACACAATTCCAGAAGATGGCAGTAAACTGAAATAAGTACATTTATTAATTTATTCATCCCACCAAAACACTTTGGTGGAAGCAGGTTTCTCTATCCCTGGGACTGGTGTAATTTTATGTAGTTTTTCTTTAGAAGGTGTTGAAATGGTGCATTATACTTCATAAACTCACAATCTTATTGGGGACAGGAGTAGCTAAACTTCGTCAAAGTTGAATGTTCTGCCTCAGCTCAGTGATTCAGGGAGACAAATCCTGAGTCTCACTGTCTCCCATCAGTCAGTTCACCATAGATCCTGATCAAGAATGGGTCATGATTTGCATTTCTCTTAATCAAGTAAAGTTTTCCTTGATCTCCATGTCAAGTCACTGGTTACATACAGTTTTGGTATTGGTAGACAGCTTTGGTTGGAGGGGCCTTCCTTCTTTAATGGTATAAGATGTTGGAAGAGCCCACAGTGTAGGTGTGAATATACAGGTAGAGATATGAGAATATTCTGGTCCTCAAGCATAAAACAGCTTTACTAATGTAAAATACATTTTTTAATGGGTAAAATGCTGTGCAGCAACAGGAATTGCACTAAAACATATTTTTACAGTTACTTACAAACACAGGCTGTATTGCTGTGAGTCTCTACTCAGGAAGAGCAGGAATGACATGCATGAATCCAAGTAATTTATGTGTATGCAAGACTACAGTATTTAAGTGCACAAATTAAAGTTGCAGTCGTGTGGCTGAATAAGATGAAAATCTGATCACTGACAACCTGTTTAGATGACTTCACCTTTCAATAAATACACTGATTAAGAAGACAAATCTGTAATGATGGAATTCTAAAAACTGAGATCAATTTATTATCATGAATAACATTTGCCATTCTGAAGTTCAAAGGTTGTGACTGGAGACATGTATTTTCAAGGGTTTTTTCCATTTCCTGCTGGTTTATCTAATTTTTTAAGCCATGGGGGTTTTTTTATGCCTTTTGGATAGTTGTATAGCTTTAATCTTTGTATCTGTGTGTGTCTCTGTGTGTGTGGTTTGTGGGAGGTTTTTTTTGGTTTTTTATTCAGGAGTTGGTTTGGTTTGTGTTTTGGTTTTGGGTGGTTTTTTGTTTGGTTTTGGTTTTGGTTGTTTTTTAATTGGCATTATTCAGTGGATAGATATTACTGTTCCTCTTAGTGCAAATAAGCATTGTTTTATTAGCCTGGAAGACACGTGTTTGGACTATCCAACATCTGCTCTGCTTGATTAATCTCTTTAGAAAGAGACAAATCCTTCTACTGCTGGTAGTTGTTACAGTGTGACTTCTGAATATCTCATGTTCTTCTGTCAGCCTGTGGGTCATGTGTCATGTAACATGAACACCTACACAGGAGAATGCGTCTAGTCCCTTATCTGTAATCACCCTAGAGTCCTAGTGGCTATGAGATGCTTATATCCTAGAATAATATAGCAGCCAACTGGTCTCCTTTATTTTTGTATTTTTGTAGCTAGTTTTATTGGGATTTATATCTGAGTTTACATTGTATGTTTTTGTTCATCCAAAGTTTTCTCTGATAATTTTTTTCTGATAATGTTGAATTTAAATGCTGCCGTTCAGCCTGCTTTTAGCCTCTCGAGACATGATACTGTTTGTATTCGTTACCACACCCTTCAAACCATCTGTGAAAATACTGAATAATACTGGACCCAGAGCAGACTCCTATGAAATATGGTTTATATGCCTCAGTGGTGTCACAGTGAACCACTGATAGCTGCATAACCTGGTATAAGACAAAAGTTACCTTACGGAAGTTTCAGCTAAGTCATGGTAATCCAGGTTTTGAATTCAGCCTTCCCTTGACCCTCTCACAGGGAACATCAAACCCCCTGTAAGCACAGCCTCTCGTGGCAGGCAGCAGACACTTGAATGCTTTTGGGTGCTTAGAGCAGAAAGTCAGTTTTGCTGCTCTGAGAAGCACCATGGATGGTGACCTGTTGTCTTGGATAGCAATTCCAATTCCTGTCCAAAGCAGCCATGCAGTCATTTGTGGCAGTGATACAGCGAGATAGTTACACTATTTGGACAGTCTTCAGTGATTGGCAGGTTGTCCAGTCCCTTCCTGTGGAAAAAAGGAATGGAGGCCAATCCAAGGATGTGTAGGTTGGACAACACTTAATTTCCCTGGTGCAGAGGACAATAAGTGTTTCATAAGACATTTCCAAAGTCTTGCTGAAATCAGATTTCATAAGGAAAACAGAGGCAGTGCAGTTTTTCCTTGTAGGAGATACCAAGTGAAGAAGAATGGATAAGAAATACCCTTCTCCATAAACTGTTAGCAAAACTGGCGTTAAAATAAAACACCCTGTTAGTATAAATGCATTTTAAGAGGACACTGAAAAATGAAGGGCAATAGACAGAACCTGCAAAAAGTAGTGCATGGGTGAAAATACCTCATAAGTGAAAGACTGAGGGAGTGCAGTGTATTATCTTACCAGAGACTGAGGGGTGGTTGATCGTATTCTGCAGATATTTTTAGATAGAACACGAGCTAATAAAAATATCTCTTCATTTACAAAGAAAGGTATAACAAAACCCAATTCAGTTTAATTTATGTAATTTCAAATTTTGGCATAAGGCACAATATCTTGAAAGAAATCAAAGTTAATTGTCGGAATATGTATTTCTCCTTCAAAAGAGATGATGGCTTCCCTGTACTTGGGTGTGGTAGGTAAGATTGAGTATGTCTGCTAGTCATGCTGCCATCAGGGAGAAAGTTATTCAAGGTGTCCGTCCAGTTTTGAGAGGCTTTCAGGCAAAAAAAGTCATCAAGCATGGTAAAATTGCTGTTTTACTCAGATTATGTATCTTACAACTCTCAGAATTTATTTTTCTAAGCTGCAGTTATTGCTGTGGATACACATTTTCAAGAAAAGGAGACATGTAGAGTGAATCTCCAGCTTTGTGTTCAGTAAACTTGCTGGAATGGCTGGTGTGCTGCTCAAAAGAAATACAACAAATATGAAATTATCGGAAGTTTGATAAGCATATGACTGATCAGACAAAGCTTAGTGTATTTGTTTAGTCTTCTTATTCCTTGATCCTATGTCATATCCTTCCCAATAAGCATGACACTCTCTTCCCAACTCTCATGACACTACATTGAGAGGAACTGTCGAGTCCCTCCAGGGCAGAGAGGCCCTGCCGAGAGACAGCAACAAATGGGAGAGATGGGCAGTCACCAACAATTGGAAGTTCAACAAAGGGAGGTGCCGGATTCTGCACCTGGGACAGGAAAGCCCTGGTTATTTGTGTAGACTGGGGAATGAGATGCCGGAAAGCAGTGCTGTGGAAAGGGACCTGGAAGTCCTGCTCAGTGACAAGTTGAATATGAGTCAGCAGCGCCCTGACAGCCAGGAGGGTCAGCCATGTCCTGGGGAACATCAGGCAAAGCATCGCCAGCCGGTCGAGGGAGGGGATTGTTCTGCTCTGCTCTGCACTGGGGCGGCCTCACCTTGAGTATTGTGTGCAGTTTTGGGCACTGTAAGATAAGAAAGCTGTTATACATATAAGATGTTAGAGAGTCTCCAAAGGAGGGCCATGAGGATGGTGAATGGTCTAGAGGGGAAGCCTTATGAGGAGTGGCTGAGGTCACTTGGTTTGTTCAACCTGGAGAAGAGACTGAGAGGAGACCTTGTTACAGTCTTCAACATCCTCACAAGAGGCACTCATCCTCACTGATCTCTTCACTCTAGTGATCAGTGACAGGACTAAAGAAAATAGTATGAAGCTGAGTCAGGGGAGTTTTAGGTTGGATATTAGGAAAAGGTTCTTCACGCAGAGGGTGGTTGGGCACTGGAACAGGCTCCCCAGGGAAGTGGTGACAGCACCTAGCCCTTCTGAGTTCAAGAAGCCTTTGGACAGTGGTCTCAGGCACATGATGTGATTTGTGGGGTTGTCCTATGCAGGGCCAGGACTTGGACTTGATGATCCTGATGGGTCCCTCCCAGCTCAGCATATTTTATGATTCTAAGCATCAACAATTGGTAGCAGTACTGAATACACATTTAAAGAAACAAATCTGAGTAAGAGATTGTGATAGAATATATCCTTTTAAGCTGTGTTTCTAGAAACTGTAAATTTAGAAAGCACTGAGCAGAGAAAGAGAGAGAGAGAGAGAGCCCTCTCTCCCAAGCAAGGCCAGGTGTGTCTGCAGTATATTACAGTTGGAGCATTTAACATCTCCTCATCTTCAAATGATTTTCAGGGTTTTAGGCTCACTGCTACTGAAACTGTGCTGCTAAAAATGTAGATCATCTTGGTCATCAAGTTGTTACAGTTGTCATTAAAACTGCAAAAGATGTAAAAAATACGTGACTTGCATTCTCTCAGCTTAATGTTTAGCTGATGAGATTTGCTCGTCAGCTAAACAATTGCTGTCAAAATGCTGGAGTGAAACAGCATCTCTAGGATGTTTTCTTTTATTTTTTGTTATCATTTTCAGTGTAACTGTCATACAATATCCAGAGTCCTTAGTGTAAATTGCCTTTGAATATGGGACATCTCTGATGGGCCTCATTGGGAAGTGGTTGTGACAAGCAGCCTGAATTCTCAGAAATCACAAAAAGGGAAGAGGAAAGGAAAGGGAAGTTATAATCTGATTTATAACATAATTTGTTCATTGAACTACTTTTTGATGTATAAATGAATAAATCACTGTAATATTGAGGGGGGGAAAAAAAAAAGCCAATCTACAAGTTACGTGTAGAATGTTTTGTAGGTTTGTTTTAACTAAAAACCAGCTAAAGATTTGGAAAGGCACAGTAGATTTGTTGGGTTTTTTTTTTTGTTTTCATTTTTGAAGATATTTCTATTCTTCTTGAAAAAGATGTGATACTAAATTTATGCTATATTATATAAGAAACTAGATGAATGATGGAAAGTTATTATACTAAATTTTATTTTTTTATAAAATATCATGTGAAATTTGGAGACATATTGCAACAGAACTTTATGATGTTGAGCTCTGGTATGAACTGCTATTTCCTCTTTATTTTGTTCCACTCTTATGATTGCGTAATTGAGTTACAGAAATGTCACAGGTGCCTGTTAAAGTTTCTTTCTGTGCTTTGCAGCATTTCAGTAAGCACATATATATTAGTCCCACAGAGACCTGTGATTGCTCTGTTATTTTTTTCAGTAAAACTCCCATTTCTAATGGTGATTCAGTACTTGCCTTGTCTTAGTCTAACAAATGGTGCACTTTAACCCTGTATTCCACATTTTAAAATTTGTCCTTTCAAGTTTCCAAAGAGCTATTTCTGACAGGGAATTCATTTGTTGTGGAACTTTTGTTTTCATTTCACATTTGACATAAAATTTTCATAAATTTTAGTGTCAGTGATGATGTTAGTATCTCCAGAGATTGCACTGAATGAGTTTGCTTTTATTTTCAGTGTATAAAAGAATTATGTTTGCTGCTGCTTAACCAGTCCCTCCTGCTGCCATCCCTGAAACTGCTGGTAGAAAGCAAAGACGAAGATCTTCATGCTGTGGCACTGGAGCAGATAACAGCAATTGCTAAGGTATGAACAATTGAATGAACTGCCTTTCAGAGTTTGAGGTAATAAATTACCTCTTTTATCTTCATGGAGTGAGCAGATACTACTGAGACACTTAGCATTATTAAGATTTTCAACATGTATTGTGTCCACAGTGAGCAGTAACATCAGGCTAATAAGATCTTTTATAGATGCTTGAGGTGATTAAACCTCATAGCACTTTGTTTAAATTACCTAGTATGCTATTTTAAGTTGTTGTGGTGGAACAGAAACTATTCTGTTATAGAAAGTAGATTTTTACCTCTTTGTTCATATTATCACACTTCGGGGTTTTTTAAGTGATAATAGTTTGTCAGATGACTTAGTTTGTTTCTGACAGGGTTGGCAATCTGTTCGTATACATGAGGAGACCAGTTATGTCACTGGTTTTGTTGTGGTGGTATGTTTGGGGACTTTCATGTAATTATAAACAGGTTTTTATTCGATACTCCAGCAAAGTTACTGTCTCAGACCTTTCTATGAAGGAGAATGGCTTTCTTATCTGACTGAATTAACTGCACTGATAATTTGCAGAATTGCAGTATTTAGGTAGGAAAACCTTATCTCTAGTACTTCCAAATTCTTTACCATATCTTAGGGAGCTCTTGGTTGTGTATTACAATACAAAATAGTAATTGATGGTATATTTCCCATGTGATACTTCAAAATGAAACTACCCATGTGGAAACAATTTTAAACATAAGCATGCCCCAAAAGCAAAAGCTTTAAAAATGTGATTTTTGGGAATTCAGATTGAAATTATAATTGCTCTAGTTATATTGACTGCCACAAAGTTTTCGGATTCCTTAGTTACAGTAAACTGCAAATTTTAGTTTTGCACCTGCACCATCCTCTATTCCCTATGAAAGATATTCTAGATCCCAGGATTCTCCCTTGAGTGCTGTACCTTTCCTTCTTATGCTGCACATTGTATTCCAGAAGCTTTGTCTTCTTGCATCCATTGGATAGTTTGAGAAATGATCTGTCTGCTTTCCAGGACTGGTGAAGACCGGTCAGAAAAGCAGTGGATCTGCAAAGCATAGACTCCATGTCACGTGCTGCTGCTTTTCCTTCAAAAGGACTTAGTTTCCAACTTTTTTCATGTGTTTTTATGAAAATTTGAAACAGTAGTATGGAAGGTATCAGGAAAAATTATATGTAATACACACTGACTTGTATCGAAATTCCAGTACCATTGCTAGCATCCAGTTTGAATTTGGAGTGTTTGTTAGTTAAGTTTGATATTTAAGCAAAGAGGTGTTCTATTCCTGTCTTTAATACAAATAGACCACAAATTTTCTGACTTTGTCACAAAACATAATTTTATGAATATTAACCACCAAAACAATAGTACATTGATAGTTTTCTTCTACTACCTGCTATTTTAGATTTTATGTCTGCAAAGCTTTGTTGTAACTGTTTTTAAACAAGATGATCTCACTGAAAAGCAAGCGCAGATCTGATATATGCATGCACTTTCTTACCTCTGTTCTTGTTAACCTTTTAAAATTGACTTCTTGTTGGCAGATGAAAACTGCTGTATAAGTGACTAACTCTGAAGCTTGTCACCAGGAATTTGGGTCCAAGCAGGTTTTATTTAACTACTTTTGAAGCATAGCGTTGTGCAGTTGCACTTTCTGAATGCTTACTAATTGTACTGCTCTCTTAACTGGCCTTTTCTTTCTGGTGTGCTCCAGCTTTCAATTTCCTACGCTCTAGGCTGATTACATTATATTGGAGTTTCAGGGCCAGGAACCTTATTATCTTCTTACTAATATAACGCACTTTGTACATCTGTCCATGCCCAAAATAATATTCTTTGTACAGGGGGAAGCTCGATGAGCCATTTCTAGTTTTTTCTTCTAAGTTCAGTATTGTTTTGAGCACATAGTTTGGTAAGAGTGCTGAATAACCTAGAATTTTCAAAGCATTTAGCTTTGGTGTAATGTTTCATTTTAAGTCAACGAAGATTTAACTATTGACTTTGTTACATCAGGCATAGAGCTTAGCCAGTACCTTGAATGTGCCATTCCACTGACAGTGTTAGAAAAGCAGCTACTACAGAAGCGTGCTGTGCTAAATGTAAAAGCTGTTCTTGCATTGTGTAGAAAAGTACCTTTTATTCCTTGTTTTATATGCATCTCTTATGATTACATTATTTGCTGTTGTACTAAAAGTGCATATATTACTTAGCTGTGGCAATGTTGTTTATTCAGTAAAATTTTTTATGCCTGCTCTTTGCTTTTTAAAATACAGTATTTGGACTGTTTATGCTTTTTGTAGAATTCTTAATGAATTTTTCATAGGAAGGCCATTTCTTCTTACATTGAACAGGAAACGGACAAATAACATCTGGCAAAGGGGAATCATAGCTATTGATTCCCTGATGTAGTGCTAACACAGCTCACAAACATGGCTGCGAGAAAAATACAGCACTTGCTTGCTGATAGGATGTATTAGTTAGCCATTTGTTGTATGTTGCTGACAGCTTTATGGATGTTTACAGTTAAGGATGATGCTGAAGTGCTGATACTAGGAATTGTATAGCTTTTGCCTGTAATAAAACAACCAAGTTTTTGTGTAAGCTTTTTTGAAATTGCAGATCTCTCTTTTTATTGTGTATCTTTTAATGAACTGCCACTTGTGGGTTTTTTGGGTAACAGAAATAATAGTTCTCTGTGTTGTGTGGTGTGTGAATAATTTAAAAAATCAGTTTGCTTAAATAAGCTTCTTACTGCCAAGAGAGCCCTTAAAAGTCAGATTGTTTTCAAGAAGAATTTCAGTGTTGTCTGTGCACTTGGTTATCTCTTAGAGATTAAGACTGATTTTTATACATCTGACAGAACAAGTAAATATTCTGTTACCTGTTGGTACCTGTAATGTTCAAACAGCTAACAAGTGGGAATTAATATAAGCAATGCAAATACTTCTTCAATCAAGACTTTAATAGAAACTTTAATAGAAAAATGTTTTAGTGTAAAATAATACCTTTGCTCCATATCCATGCTATACTTTCAATGAAGAATTTCTGAGTCTAGCTTTGCAACATGTTTTACTGAAAAATGTCATATGAAAAATCATAAAAAATGTGGGAAATAATGGAATTGCTAGTGTTTTTCAATGACTTATGCCATTTATGGTTACTCACTTGATGGGGCTTACCCTTTAAAAGAGATCTTGTTAAATTATATGTATATAAGCTAATGGTCATTATGGTAAAATATCTGTCTCTGGTTTATTTTTCTTGTTTTCTTGTCCCCTTATTTATTTGTTCTGTATAGAGTCCTCTAAGGAATGAAATTAAAAGCATTTTTACCTCCAGTAGTAGTGGAGAATGGAATACTCTGGAAGACAGCATGTTCAATTCTTTTCTGCTGTGTTATCAGCAGCTCTTATATTTCATAACGCATGGATTTTTTAATGTTATCAATGAAATAATAATAATTCTGGTAATACCAGAACCTCTAGACACCTGCAGAAACAATGCTGATGGGGAATTGACCAGACCTTGACTTGCCTCTTAGTGAGGCAAAAGAAAATACCTGACCTGCTCTTACATCTCAGAAATTCTCACTGCAGGACAGATTTTTTTTCAGATATGCTACATCATAGCAAGTATTTGTACAATGTCCATGTAGGCTGTATTAGCAACCAGAAAAAAATGCTGGATGTTGATATGTGTCCTAGGTCTTAGGGAGTGGATACACAGAATGCTTACTTTCATGGTTGCATAAATTTGTGGAGGCTTTAGTGATTTATCAGGAAAGCCTTCTGTGTGCCTCAAGTTCCTCTTCTGATCTTCACCCACCTACTTCACACACAGGCTTGCTTAAAACTCAAAGGCTCACTATCTGCATGCCCAGGGGACCTGCTGTCTTGGTAGAGCTGTGAGCCTCAAGCCTTAGTCCATTTCATAATATTGATATGCTGATGGCAAAGCCCCAGGCAGGCCTGCTCAACCCTTACTAATTGTGCACTGACAGCAGTGAGTTCAGCTTAAGACACAAGCTGCCATTCTGACTCAGAAATACAGAAGGGTGAGTACAGGTTGTGAGGGAAACAACTTGAATCTCCTGCCCTCTCTAGGAGCAGCACTTACTAGTCTGTGTTAAGGCTTCTCACCATCCTGCTGAAGGTGTGCAAAGTTTAGACAGAGTGCAAGTGGGTTCTTGCATCTTTTGACAGAAAGTTTGCTGACACGTGGTTTTCCATCTGTAAATGCAGATCCGTTTATACATTCTGCATTAAGGAGACATTTGATAAAATGCACGAACAGAGCACTGTAGTGCTACTTCAGTGGAAGTGAGTGCATCTGTTGCAATTCTGTGTCTGTGCTGTCTCACTTCCTAGATAAATACATGTGTCTCTACAGGGATAAGTATCGATCATCATAGTTTAAGGAGTGGGCTGTTCATCAGAGATAAGAGTCACAGATTGTTTGGGTTGAAAGGGACCTTAAAGATCATCTCATTTCAACTCCCCTGGCATGGGCAGGGACACCTTCCACTAGACCAGGCTGCTCAAAGCCCTACCTGGCCTTGAACACTTACAGGGATGGGGCAGCCACAACTTTTCTGGGCAGCCTATTCCACTGCCTCACAATGAAGAATTTCTTCCTAATATCTAATCTAAACTCACCTTCTTTCAGTTTAAAGCCATTTCCCCATGTGCCAACACTCCTTGCTCTTGTAAAAAGACCCTCCCCAGCTCTCTTGCAGCCCCCTTTAGATACTGGAAGGCTGTTGTATGGTCTCCTGGGAGCCTTTTCTTTTCCAGGCTGAAAACCCCAACTCTATCAATCCTGTCTTCATAGGAGAGGTGCTCCAGCTCTCCTAAGATAGTCTTTGTAGCCTTCTCTGGACCCGTTCCAACAAGTCCAAGTCTGTCTTGTGCTGTAGGCCCCACACCTGGATGCAGTACTTCAGGTACTCAGGAGAGCAGAGATACCACTTGAATGCCTACACTTCAGTGCTTGAAAATAGATTTTAGCCAATACCTAAATAGGTATGTAAGTCAAGGAAAAAAATTCACAAATTCTCCTCTTTAACTTCATTATCAGTATTAGTTCTTTAACTTGGACACATGCACATTGTGTGTAGGCATCACACTAAATCTGCACAGTCAAATCCTACTGAAGGAGAAATGGACATGAAAAATGAAAGTTTATTCCCATTTAAACCTTCTAGAAGCAATAGATTTTACACTAAGGAAAAATTTAGCACCCTTAGCATGGAGTTCTAGATAGGCATAATAACTTTTCTCTAATGTATACACTCTGAGTTTGTCATTATTATGGGTCATAGTTTATTCACACAATATGGAAAGTGGCTGTGTGTTAATTTGTGCAGAAGACACCTGCACCTCTGAGACTTGCTTAAACTGCAGTCAGCTGCATCCCATGTCATTGGAACAGTGATTCTGGGATTAGTGATAGACTTTGCTGGAACCAGAGTTGAAAGGGTGTTGGGATAGCAAGGGCTCTGCATCTGCAGGCGGATCGACTCATTAATAAGATCCTGCCTCTGCTGTCTGCCCAGAAGAAGTAGCTTTTTAATATTGGGGTAGTAAGGTTGTTACTCAGTAATTGTCATAATTGCGTTTTATTCTCTTATAGGCAACTTTTGTCAAAAGAATGATTTTGAAAATGAAAATGTAGTGCATTTAGGAGTCTCTGTCTACTTTAGGCTAATATTTGGTATGTATGGAAAGGAAAAATAACTCTGAAGGTTGATTGAAATAATATTTTTAAAAGGCGTAAAATTTTGAGGATCTAAATTCCACCTGGAGCACTGTCATGGCTCAAACAGATGGAAGAATTACAAGTCTAGTGCAGAGTAAGAACACAGCAAATATACAGGCTCTTTTTCTGAGGTGTTGCTCTCCCAACTTCACTTATTTTCAGCGGTATGTATTTGCTGACTAAGCAACTGCCAATGGTTTTCTGTATTGATTTTGTGCAGTTTCTCCTTAAACTTCCTTGAGCTTTTACATTCTGCATTATCATTTGCCAAAGAGTTCAACAGTGTAAAAAAAACAACTTATTTTTCCTATTTTCTCTGAATCTCATCCTACTAGATTAATTTGATGCTTCATAGTTTCTTTTTTTATGAGAGAACATGTTTAATCAATCCCTGTATAATTTTAATGATGTTGCTATCTGCTTTATGCTCTCTAAGTCACCTCTTTTCTAGATTGGAGAGTCCTAGTTTTGCTGAGTAATTTTTTGCATAGAAACAATATTATACTCTGTATGGTGTATTTTTAAAATATGCTTTGTGTGTTTACCTTTTATATTGTTTTAGTATTTTTTGTTGTAATGTTTGTTCTAATTTAAAATTAATTTTAAATACATGTGGTCTTAAGGTATATTTCCATTAGTTAAAAAAATTCTTATACATTTATTAAACATAGCTGCTCAGTGTATAAGCTATGTTAATTAAGGTTTTTAAATATACATCAATTCATTGACAATCTCTGTAGGTGTTTGTAAGAACTTTGGGGTGTGTATTTATTTTTTTTAAACCAGTGACCGTAACTGTCTCTTCGTATGCAACTGATAGCCCAGAAAGTTGACATGACCTAGAGTTGCAAAATTGGAAAATGGTCAATCTAGCTTTCTTAGCTGCCAGTTTTTATATAGAATTCTATTAAACCTCAGTGTCTCTGTGTTCTTCCCACACCTGCCAGACTCTACTTTAATTGACCAAAATAGACAGGGGCCTAAGATGTGTGAAATGAATTCACAGGGTCTGGTTGCCATCTTGTGTCTCCATCCAGTTGCCTGGAGACAACTAAATTAGCAAAGGTTTCCTCTTTCTGACCACATTTTCAGACAGTTTTCAAGTATGAAAGTGGGAAATAATAATAGGTTTAAACCTACTGAACTATTTGAGCTTAAGGATGTGGCTGTTGCACACAACAAGGGCCTTTTTTTTGTGCTGTTTTGTCATGTGTAAAGTCACAATGATCTCATTTCTGCATGAGTGCAGACAGATTTCTCTACTTGCATATTGCATGTGGGCATCTTCAGGCTCATAGTATAGATCAGATGTTTAATGGCTTTATGCTAGGAAAGGTCTTTTACTTTCAGATTTGTCTCTCGCCAATTTGTAAGTTTCTGGTATATGAAATGACACTTATCTATAGCGCTTTTCATTAACTGAATAGTAGCCTAAAAAATTTAAATTAAACCTCACATCTCTGTTAATGTCATTCCTGTAATTACTGTTTGCATTTTATTTTCATAAAATCGAACAATGAAGCCCTGTGTAAAGTTGCATCCTACATACAGGTTAAGAATAGAGCACACAGAGCTCTGAAGTGGGACAGAATATCCCTCCAGCCTCCCATTTCAGAGAGGATGACAGCTGTTTGGATAATGCCTTAATATGCTGTGTAGTGTGCTGCAAGATGCCAACTCTAGGAAGTTTAGAATCATGGGATTGTTTAGGTTAGAAAATACCTTTGAAGTCTCGTCAAGTCCAACTGTTAACCCAGCACTGCTAAGTCCACCTAAGTGCCACCTCTACACATCTTTTAAATAACTCCAGGTATGGTGACTTAGCCACCTCCCTGGACAGCCTGTTCCAGTGCTTGACAACTTTTTCTATGAAGAATTTTCTCCTAATATTCAATCTAAACTTCCCCTGACACAACCTGAGGACAATTCCTACCTATCACTTGTTAATTAGGAGAAGAGGCTGACCCGCCATCTCCCTGTAACCTCCTTTCAGGTAGTTGTAGAGAGTGATAAGGTTCCCCCTGAGCCTCCTCTTCTCCAGGCTAAACACTCCTGCTCCCTCAGCAGCAACTCATATGACTTACTCACCAGACCCTTCAGCAGCTCCGTTGCCCTTCTCTGGACACTCTCCAGCACCTCAATGTCTTTTTTGTACTGAGGGGCCCAGAACTGAACACACCATTCAAGGTGTGGCCTCACTAGTGCCGAGTACAGGGAGATGATCACTGCCCTGGTCCTGCTGGCCACACTGTTCTTGATGCAGGCCAGGATGCCATTGGCCTTCTTGGCCACCTGGGCACACTGCTGGCTCATGTTCAGCTGCCGTCAACCCATCTGATTTAATGATCAACCTGTCTTCAGCATAATTAACATAGGACAGTTATTAACACAGGACCACCTCTTGAGCCTGTCGTGGTCCTTCTGGATGACATTCCTTCTCCTTTTTGGTTTTATGTAGTTGTTTTATTGTTCTTCATTAAGCAGTAAATGAATACAACACTGCATTTCAAGGAATCCAGGAAAGACAGGTCAAAATAAACTGAAATAGAATTTGAAGTATTCTATACTGGTTTTTTTGTAAAGCTATAGACAAGATTCTTAAGAGAATATCTGCTCTCATGTATGAAGTAACTGCATTTTTTGAGGCATCCAGGTTGTCTCAGAGAGGTTAGCAGCTCTGTGCTCCACATCTTTTATTACACACTATATTCTTCTGAAAATCTCATCCTTGCTGTGAGTGCTGTAACTGAAAAATCTGATTGTGTCTGTGAATGTTGCCTGTCATATTAACACGTGGAATGTAATGTACTGTATTAATATAAAGTGAGCAAAATTTAATATACTCTGCTCTGACCTTCCTCAGAGTGTCATTTTTGATATGGAGCTAAATGGTGTGATCTGTTCTGCACTGGGACTGAGAAGATGTGAAAAGTCTATAAAGCTGTTGATGTAATCCCAGGCTGTTAAGCGTCCTTATTCCTTAACTTTGTTCAGGTCAAATATTTATATTAATGTGGTAGACTGTTCAAGACAAACTTTACATATTCTGACATATGCAAAGTGTGTATCCCTGTTGTTAATCCATACGGAATACTCATCTCACTTTGAAGGTCACACTGTTAAAACTGTCGTGACATGTTCTGGTTGATGGCTGTATCTGGTAATTAATCTTTAATTACTTTGAATTTCTCTTTCTCTGTAGGTTGATGATTCCACTTGTGATGCTGAAATCCTTTCCTTGCTCCTGGATGCCAAGCTAGTGGTGAAGTGCATGCCCACTGCCTTCTGCCCACGCCTTGTTGACCACCTGCTGGCTCACCAGGGAGAGGGAGGCTGGGATGTAGAGGAAATAGCAAGGCAGCTTAAAGAGGCAGGATTCAACGCAGAGGCCGGGTCCCTCCTGATGGCTCATCGAGGGACTCACCCTGCACTCAGGACTTTTACTACTGCCCTCCAGGCTGTCCAGTATTGGATCTAAAACTGTATTTGTCTGCCTTTTTACTGGAGATCTTACACAAAAGGGAGAAATCGATGTTCTAGTGAAGTAACAAAGTGAGTTATTACCTACGTGTTATAGAAAACAAACAGGACACAGTGAATTCCCATAGACTTCTAATTGTTTAAAAAAATGTATCGGTGCAGACTCTATCATTCTGTTGTATGAATAGCAAAGCATTGAATCTGATAATCCTTTTCAGATCAAAGTGTGAAATGGTTACACTCGGTGACATAGAAATGAAACATTAGTAAGCTGGCAGGTTATATACAATTTGTCTTAATTTCTGTAAGTAATTTACTCTTGTTGTAATGTAAAACTAATGTAAAATATAATTATAAAGATATATATGGAGCAAAAAAAGTCACAATGAAGAGTGATTTTGGAGAATTTCAAAACCTTAAAATTTGGTATTGTGCAATGTTGTTATCACAGCTTTTGTTCGCAGTAAATAAAATATTTTGCATTTAATGTACTCTCTCTTCTTTCAGCCTTTTAGTCAGATAAATATTTTCTTAAGCTCCTTTTCCTGAAATTGCTGTCTCCCCTTAATGATGTTTATTCATAAGGACAAGCTGAAGTCTTTGAGATATTTTTCTCCACACTTTGGGAAGTCCCATCTCAAATCCTAAACGTGTGTTGATACCTTTTGTGAATGCATTTTCGGAGTATTTACTTATATTTTTCTTGATTTCTGAAAAATTGCATAACTGTGTTTATTTCCAAGTGCCTTTCTACCTTAATAAGGCAAAACGATATTTTGATTGTTTTCAGAGGTTTTTTAACAAGTGCACTGTTGATTGCACTGCATTACCAGAAGGGTTGGATGTTTCCATGTGTTTATAAGCATTTGTTGTTAAAATCAGTCTGTCAGTCCTTTGCCTAATCTTGTGTTCAGATCTAGTTTTGATGTAATAATGTAGAGAAACGTTGCACACAATAAGAGCTGCAGGTTAATAGACACTGGTAGCAATCTCTAGGTAATGTAATATAACCTCGTGTTTAAGGCAGATTGCCTTTGTGGTTGGAGCAGATTGCTCAGGACTGCATTCAGTTGGGTCTGGAAAACCTACAAGGATGAATGTCTCGGCTTGGTTGTGCCCATGTTGAAAAGCTTTTTATGCTTGTCCTCTTGGGATCTTTGTTTTACAAGCTCTTACTGTCTGTGAAAATATCTGAGATGTCAACCTTACTTCCCACATTACACAGGATTCTTAATGAGACTTTTAACAATGCTTTAATTCTTCAGATTGTTAACTTATCTTTTGTACTTGCTAGTCCCAGCTGTCCCTCCATGTTTATGGAAGTGCTTGTATCATCCATGTATTAATATACATATCAAGTTCAAATTTCTACCATTCAACAACATTTCCTTAATTCAGTTCTCTTATGTTAGCAGTCCCAAGAGCCCCAGACTAGTACAGCAAATGTATTGGAATTGCAGAGAAAAAAGAGGGAAAATTTTAAAAAGATAATGTAGGTGGTAATCAGTAGTTATGGACAAACCACAAGGCACACCTCCAGCAAGAAAACCTTGGATTATTTTGTAGAAGATATTTCAGTACTTTACAATGAAGCATTTTGGTGTGTCTGCATGTTTTGTTCTCAGGTTAGTAAATTTAGTACTAGATTTTCTGACTATTCTCATTCAGGATCATGAAAAGTTTGTGTTTAATGTCACTCTAAAGCTGAGCTGTAGATAAAGCTCTAATGAGTGTTATTGATCTTCTGTCCATTTTCTGGTTTCTTGGCATTAGAAATCCATGATAAGTGTTTTCCTTGCAGCCTGGACTACTCCTGATTTATTCTGTATTCAAAACTTTCACCTGTAAGAAAGAGTATGTACACTAGTATATACATGCACAATGACTAAGCTGTATTAGTGTATGTCTCAAAGAAAATTAAAGGGAAAAAAAAAGAAAGAAGAGGCACATAACAGGGACGTGTATCCCAGTGCCAGTCTTTTAGTATTTTCTGTATTGTATATTAATATTTGTGCTCTGGGATTGACCAGGATACGCTAGCAGATGCTATTGAGTTGGGTTTGGATTTTGATTTTTGTTTAGTTCTTTTTAAAGAAGCTCACCTTGGTATGACTTTTAGCCAGGTTATTGTTATACTGAACGCTGAGCAGTTCAGTTCTATCAGTTTGTTTGATTTGCAGTTGGGATTTGTTCAGAATACAGCATGAGCAGACTTTTTTTTTTTCCTTTTTTTACCCCAAACAATTCCACGCTCTGGAGATACTTCTGCTCCCAAAAACAGGTAAATAAAGAGTTGTGTCTGCAAGAGCAATGCTTCCCAGGGCAATTAATCCTCTTTTGTGTGAAGAACACAGATAGTGTTTGGATCTTTGAAGAGCTCTGGCACCTGGAAGACACGGCAAAATATATCACCTTTCTTTTGGATAATTAGAACTAGAGATTAGGGAAGAAAGATCATAACTCACAATTTCTTTTTCTGCCTCTGTAGAGAGTATGACATTGCAACAGACACAGAGCAGACACTTGTATTTATAAACAAAACAGTGCAATTCAGTGAGTGACTATATATGAATCAGAAATTTTCCTGATATAATAATTCTGTGCTTTACTGTTTGTGACGTTCTGCACAGTGAAGAGATGCTTTGAGAGTGTGGGCATCTAGTGTAGAGTATGGCCAGGAAGGACATGGACCTTTTGGACCAAGTCCAGAGGAGGGCCACAAAAATTATCAGAGGGCTTTGGAACGGCTCCCCCGTAAAGGCAGGCTGAGAGAGATGGGGGTGTTCAGCTTGGAGAATAGAAGGCTCTAGAGAGACCTTAAAGCAACCTTCCAGTACTTAAAATGGGCTTGTAAGAAATAGGTGGACAAACTTTTTAGTGGAGTCTGTTGTGATAGGATGGGGCGGGGGGAAATAGTTTTAAACTAAAAGATGTTGAATTTAGATTAGATAGAAGTTTTTTACAGTGAGGATGATGAAACACTGTCACAGGTTGTCCAGAGAGGGGGTAGGTACCCCATCCCTGGAAACATTCAAGGTCAGGTTGGATAGGGCTCTGAGCTCTCATGGCCAATAAAGATGTCCCTGCTTATTGCAGGAGGTTGGAGTAGATGACCTTGAAAGGGTCCCTTCCAACCCAAACTATTCTAATAATATGGATACCTGTATCGTAAAGGTCACAATTCCTATCCTTGCAAAAGCACAATGATTTTTTGGTTTTTTTTGATATATTTTTTGATACATGGAATGGAGAAGCAGAGGTATGCTTTGTATCATGTTGCAGACACACCAAAAGCTCCTCTACAGGTCTAAAAAGACTTTTTATTTTGATTATTTAAGTGTTACTGAGCACTTGAGATAGTTGTTTGCACAGGATTATTTGATTTGATACTGAGCTCTCTTTCCACATTGGTAAAAGCCACCAGAAGTTGCATTATTTTACATGTTTTTTACAGTTTATGACTTTTTTCACGTGCATCTGTGATGGTACAACACACACTCCCCCCTCCTTGGGCCACACTGTCATGTCAGAAATGCTCATTAGGCCTCAGCCTTGATGAACAGCACCTGGGCTCAGCTCCACGTGAGCTCTCTCGGGAACTTACTCTGCCTGACAAGCTCCTGTTTTTAACAAACTGCCTTGGAAACTTATTTAGTAGCCAAAGTGGAACAACACTTTTGTTATTGAGCTTTCAAGGTAAGTTACAGACCCAAATTGTGGCCAGGATGGAACATTACTATGATAAAGTCCACTCTCTTGCATCCCTATAAACAGCAGTCCTCAGTGAGATCCTTTGAGCTCCTCTGACTGTAGTGGGCTGTGATCAGCATCTCCCTCTGAGTGGGACAGCTCTGTGAGCCTGGGAGCTCTCGGATTTACTTGGAAGCTGACAACAGAGCCTGGGCTGATACCCCCACTCCTCAAGGATCAACCCTTCACCTGCTGAGAGGATACAAAGGCATCCAACGTGAATACTTCGGTGAACTCAAGGGGAGTTTTTTGCAGGGATACACCTTGTACTTACTGTTTAGGTCTGGGGGGAGAGGTGTGGGGGGGTGTGAATATGCTCTAGCAAACATATTATGCATGTTGCTTTCTTGGATTCTTAAATACGTGAGATGCGTAAGTAAATTCGGCCTATAAGAGAGTTACCATTATGCTACAGTAAATTCTATGAATGTTATATTATTTAAAGTAGGCTATTGATTAAGTACTGTTTAAGTGCTGTTAAAACTTTTAGGCCTAAACCATTGATTAAGTCGCCAGCTCAGTTTGGCAAGGAGGTCAACTCTGAACCGCGTGACTCATGGGGAGGGTCTCCTTCAGTCCTTTATATTCTTACCCTTTTGTCCCACCCTTGGGCTCCACATAGATAATTTTAGGTTGATTTTAGTTTTAGATTGAGTGATTTTAAATTTCAGTTCAGTTTTCCACTATGTGCTTTAACCGTCTAGGTAAGTAGTAGAGTGAGCCTTGCCAATGGACTTCTGTCATGCTTTCACTTTAATATTAAACCTTTTGCTGATAGAGATGCTGGTGGTTCTTGGAGTGACCTAAAACACTCATTCACATCAACATCATCATAGTTAGATTGAAGTCCATTTATCAGTTGATTGCCCAGACAGTGAAGACTTTCAACAGTTTTTCATGCAGCCCTAGTTCTCACTCAAAAACTTACCCTCATTAGCTTGCTTCTAATTTCTGAGGATCTGCTAGAATGTTCTGCTATATTCCTATACGCTTAATGCAACAGCACTTTGACACCTTATGACTAGTCCCTTTTTATAGACATAGGAAATTGTATACCTGAATGTCTTTAGCAACCACCTGCACTTGTGGGAAAGTTTTGCTGAAGGTACATAGAAGCAGAGGAGGATATCAAGGTCCTGTGGATGGTCAAAAACAGACTCACTCTGTTTTAGCCTGGCTAAAACATCTGCTAACCCAGTTCTATTCTCAAGAGCTCAGTGCCTTAAACTTTCATGTTTGTCCTCATCATGCTCTGTTGCACGGGGTGGAGATGGAATACTGAGTTTGCAGAGTGAATGAGCATCCCACTGTAGAATGGGAAGACTTCAACAACACAAGGACAAAGCCTTATCTTTCCTTAGTGCTTAGGAAAGTTGGTTTTTAACTACAGTCAGTATTTTCAGTAGGTAATTATGAAAGCTAAAACTTTATAAAAAGTAAATTCCTCTCTAAGCCTTTCTCTCTACCATGACATTCAGAAACATGAAAATCTTATTTACTTTGATTTCTTCTTATAGTGACAGATTTCATCTGTCCTTTTTCTTCACTTGCTTTGGTATTGGCTAACAAAGAGGATGGCTTGGTGCTCGTGGTAATGACTCTGCTGTTTGAACAAAGCTGAGTATTCAATCATAGAATCATAGAATAGACTGGGTTGGAAAAGACGTCCAAGATCATCAAGTCCAACCCCTGATCCAACTCCAATTACTATATCATGGCACTAAGGGCCACATCCAATCTCTGCTTAAAAACCTCCAGGGATGGTGAATCCACCACCTCTCTGGGTAGGCCGTTCCAATGCCTGATTACCCTCTCTGTAAAGAATTTCTTCCTAACATCTAACCTAAACCTCCCCTGGCAGAGCTTGAGCCCATGTCCCCTTGTCC